>NC_057742.1:24450923-24578067 GCF_004010195.1 Chiloscyllium plagiosum
GAGTTTTACAAGGGGACATAAATTTAAGGTGAAGGGTGGAAGGTATAGGGGAGATGTCAGGGGTGGGTTCTTTACCTAGAGAGTGGTGGGGGCATGGAATGCGCTGCCTGTGGGAGTGGTAGAGTCAGAATCATTGGTGACCTTTAAGTGGCAATTGGATAGGTACATGGATGGGTGCTTAAGCTAGGACAAATGTTCGGCACAACATCGTGGGCCGAAGGGCCTGTTCTGTGCTGTATTGTTCTATGTTCTATGTTCTATTTAATGGTCCTGGGAAGCGTTGCCAAAAATAGAGACCTAGGAGTGCAGGCTCATAATTCCTTGAAGGTAGAGTTACAAGTAGGCAGTGTAGAGGAGAATGCATTTGGTATGATTACTTTTATTGATCAGTGCACTGAGTATAGGAGTTGGGATGTCATGTTGTGGCTGTATAGGACATTGGTTAGGCCACTTTTGGTATACTACATTCAGTTCTGGTCACTCTCATTTAGGAAAGATGTTGTTAATCTTAAAAAAGGTTCAGGAAAGATTTATAAAGATGTTGCCGGGTTGGAGGGTTCGTGCTTTAATGAGAAACTGAATACGGTGGGGCTATTTTCCCTGGAGGGTCAGAAACTGAGAGGAAACTTCATATAGGTTTATGAAATCATGAGGAGCATGCATAGGGTGAATAACTAATGTCATTTTCCCAGGATAGGGGAGTTAAAAACTAGATGGCATAAGTTTAAGGTGACGGGGGAAGATTTAATAGGCGCCGAAAGGGCATCATTTTCATGTGTGTGTATGGAATGAGTTGCCAGAGAAGGTGCTGGAGGCTGGTACAATTACAATTAAAAGGCACCTAGATGAGTACATGAATGGAAGGGCTTAGAGGGATATGGGCCAGATACTGGCAAATGGGACGAGATTGGTTTAGGATATCTGGTTGGTGTGGGAGAATTGGACCGAAGGGTCTGTTTCCATGCTGTATAACTCTATGACTCTATTGTCAATGAAATCACTTCAAAGTCTATCTTCAAAAAACACAACTCCAAGTCATTTAACTTTTCAATATAAATTAATGGCATTATAAAAAAAATAGTTTAACTGAAGTTGCAAATTGAGTAAAGGTAGACAAATTGGCTAAAAAATTATACTGCAGGTAGCAGATGTAAAAATAACTTTGAATGTTCTGTTTTATGATTTGTATTATGACAACTAAGTAATAAATGGCATATTGAATTCAAATTATTCAGACACTTCATCTGATGAAAATTGTCAGCTGGAAAATGACCTTGTCTGTGTTGATGAAAGCTACATCTATTTAACACTAACCCAATTCCATGCAGAAATAAATCAAATGTTCTGGGTACTACCAGGCTGCAGAGACCCGCATGAGCGAAAATGCACCAAAGGTTGACAGGGTCTTTGGTTTAAAAAAGCAATCACAGCCCTTAGAGATGCTTATTAACCAATAAATTAGTAATCCTTTCGTAAAAATGCTCAGGCATTGAGTAGAAACAGAGAAACAGTCATTAGATTCTTTTATGTTAGAATATTTCAAGAAGTTTGAAATAGTTAGTTTGCACGAGCAAACTAAAATAAATACATTAAACTAAAGAGGAAAAAATAACCTGATGTCTTGTTGCTAAATTTGCTGAAGAGACAAAAATACATAGGGAAGTTAGTTGTGGAGAAGCCTAAGAGTCTGCAAAATAATATAGACAGATTATGTAAATGGACAAAAAAATGACAGATGCAGAATTAAGTGGAAAAATATCAACCTGGTCACATTGACAGGAAGAACCCGCAATGCAATATTGGCATTTATTTTGAGAAGACTTGAATGTAAAAGGAAGGGTGTACTTCTGAGGCTCGATAAGGCTATGTTCAGACCACATTTAGAGCATGATGCACAGTTTTGGGCCCTATATCTCAGGAAGGATGATTTGGCCCTAAAGGGGGTTCAGAAGAGGTTCATGAGAATGATCCCAGGAATGAACAGCTTAACATATGAGGAACGTTTGAGGACTCTGGGTCTATACTCGATGGGGTTTAGCAGGATGAGGGGGGATTTAATTGAGACATACAAAATACTGAATGGCCTGGACTGAGTAGATGTTAGGAAGATGTTTCCATTAGTAGGAGAGACTAGAACCTGAGGACACAATCTAAAAATAAACGGAAGACCTTTTAGAACAGAGAGAAGGAGAAACATTTGAGAGTTGGGGAATCTATGGAATTCATTGCCACAGAAAGCTGTGGAGGCCAGGTCATTGAGCATATTTAAGACAGGGATAGATAGGTTCTGGAGTATCAAAGGGTTCAAGGGTTACAGGGAGAGAGCGGGAGAATGGGACTGAGAAACTTATCAGTCATTATTGAATGTGGAGAAGACCCGATGGGCTGAATGGCCTAATTTCTGCTTCTATAACTTATGGTCTGATGGAAGAGCAGGAAAGCAGCATATCAGCTAAACAGAAAGAGACTGTAGAATGCTGCAGTACGGGGGTATCCAGGTGTCCTAGCAAATAAATCACAATAAGTTAACATGGAGCTACAATGAGTGATGAGAAGGCAAATGGATTTTGTTGCATATTGCAAGAGAAATTGAATATAGAAGGAAGTTTTGCTACATTTGCAAATATCAGTGAGACAACATGAGGAATACTGTGTACAGTTTGCTCTCTTTATTTCAGAAAAAATATAATTTCATTGGACATACTGCAGAGAAAGTTCACACAACGATTCCTGGGATGAAGTGATTATGTTTGAGGAAAGATTCGGTAGACTGAGTCTGCACCCATTGGAGTTTATAAGAATGGGTGGTGATCTTATTGAAATATGTAAGAACTGAAGGGTCTTGATGTGGCGGATATTGAAAAGGATGTTTGCCCTTGTGGGAGAGCTCAGGGACACCATTTTAAAAATATAGGAGATGGAGATCAGGCGAATTGTTTTTCCTCAGAGGGTCTTTAGATTTTGGAATTGTCTTCCTCAGATGGCAGTGGAGGTCACTTAATATTTTCAAGGCTGAGTTTGATAGATTTTTGACTGACAGGAGAATCAAAGGTGCTGGGAATAGACAAGAAAGTTAGGTCAGAATCAAGTCAGCCATAGATTTTCAAATGGCTCAAGGGTCCAAATAGCTGACTACTGCTGTTAATTTGTGTGTGTTTATCAAAGTGAGTGGGCAAATAGAGAAAACAGTGCTCTGATTTGCACGTTGAACACTCTCTAAGTCTGAATATTAATGAGTGGCAGTATTAAGGCATTTATCAAGCTAAAATTCACCCTTAATTGGCAACTCATGGCAATGATCAGCAGATGCACGCCTGATGCAGTGAATTGCTGCTTGGTTTGAGATAGGCTTTACCAGACTTCTTGGAGAAAGTGAGGACTGCAGACTCTGAAGATCAGAGTCAAGAGTGTAGTGCTGGAAAAGCACTGCTGGTCAGGCAGCATCTGAGGAGCAAGAAAATCAATGTTTCGGACATAAGCCCTTCCTGATGAAGGGTTTATAACTGAAATGTCGATTCTCTTACTCTTCAGATGCTGCCTGACCTGCTGTGCTTTTCCAGCACCATACTCTCGACTTTGGCAGACTTCTTGCGTGAATCTTCCACAAATCATATCATAGGGGATATTATTTAGACCCTTATAGGATTCTACCCAAATAAACTATGGGACAAGGACAGTTTAAGGCGATAAACTTACATTTTGAATTTACAGTGTTACAGAATGCCATGGAAAATCAATCACCAACAAGTACAAAAATCATTATTATTTAATCATTATTTTATAAATACTGTGCTTAATTTAGGGAATAGTACTTTTGTAATGGAGTCAACTCTAGGTTTGGTGGTAGCTCTCTTACCTCTGTATCCAATGCTAGCTGGTTCAAGCCCCACTCTAGGACCTGGGGCACACAGTCAGCACTGACACTGGCTGCAGTGCTGAGAGTGTGCTGTATTTTGACTGAAACTGAGGTCCTGATGGACATTAAAAACTCCTAAGGAAAAACAGGAGAATCGTACAAATATCTTGTCACCCAGGCATCAACCAATGTTACTAAAACTGATGCATTGATTGATTATTTAGTTCTGGAAGATCTAACAAATACAGTCACAGTTAAACCACAAAACGCATGTTAATATCCCTCTTATTAAATACTAACATCATGAAATTAACAACTGTTTCTCTGAAGGGAGTTGCTTGCACACAGTCTAACACATTGTGGTCAAATGTGGTAATTGGCAGGTTTCAAATTCTTCAATTCTCCTGTCTTAGTCCCAAACCCACTCACTTCTGCGAGACAAATACCCCTCCCATCTCCCAGAAACCATATCTCTGCTGTCACTATTTAAAGATAGCACTTTGGAAACTATGCATTGACTAAAGAAACTCATTAGTATGCTGCTGATGTTATTATCATGGGTCAGTTAGCACAGGGTAGTATGCAAATAGAAATTTCAATGCTTCATTTACTTCTTTAGCTTCTGGCTCATTTAATTTGCCTTTAGGGACTAAAACCTGAACAAGCTGGTACCTGAACCATGTTGTGTGTCTCATATAAGTGTTTCTGTTGTCAAGAAAAAGAGCCAGTATATCCGTTTCTCACAGGAAACCTGACAGAATAAACAACAGGCATCAGTTAATCCAAATATGAAGGCTTTGAGTTCTCTCTCTGGGCAGGTTGGTTTTTGACATTTATTGAGTGCCCCAGAGCAGAAGTAGGCCCTTTGGCTCACAATGTCTTTGCTGACCAACAAACACTAAAATAGGTTTACCTTCAAAGAAACAGATATAGCTTGATAGTAAGAGTGAAATGAATAATCCATTCTCCTTAATCATCCAGCGTTTATGCTCCTCTTCCTCTTTCCTGAGTAGGATTGCTATTAGCAACTAATCCCACCTCATGGGTCTCTTCTTTTATCAGCTTCTAGGAAAGCGCTGGGTGAGGGCAATGGGAATCATGGTGAGGGTGCAAAGCCTATCATAAGGCCATAAGACCATAAGACATAGGAGCGGAAGTAAGGCCATTCAGCCCATCGAGTCCACTCCGCCATTCAATCATGGCCGATGGGCATTTCAACTCCACTTACCCGCATTCTCCCCATAGCCCTTAATTCCTTGTGACATCAAGAATTTATCAATTTCTGCCTTGAAGACATTTAGCGTTCCAGCATCCACTGCACTCTGTGGCAATGAATTCCACAGGCCCACCACTCTCTGGCTGAAGAAATGTCTCCGTCGTATGTTAGACTTACCATTCCAGGGATCATCCATGTGAATCTCCGCTGGACATGCTCCAGTGCCAGTATGTCCTTCCTGAGGTGTGGGGACCAAAACTGGACACAGTACTCCAAATGGGGCCTAACCAGAGCTTTATAAAGTCTCAGTAGCACAACAGTGCTTTTATATTCCAACCCTCTTGAGATAATTGACAACATTGCGTTCGTTTTCTTAATCACGGACTCAACCTGCATGTTTACCTTTAGAGAATCCTCAACTAGCACTCCCAGATCCCGCTGTACTTTGGTGCCAGTTGGTCAGTGGTGGGCAAGGTGAAGGATGGCAACATCCCCATTTTATTGCGCCACTTAGGTGGGTAATTAAGAGCCTTTTTTCTGCTGCTTCTGGCATTTTATCAGCTGTGGGTTACTCAGTCGGTTGCGCAGTAGGCTCAGAGAAGGAGGCAAAACAAATGAGGCCCACAGAGAACCTCCAGTGGTGATTATTCCCTCCTTCTGCACTCAGTAGGGTTTGTAAGAGCCCTGCAACTCCACCTAGCTCCCAATTACCTTCCAAGGCAATGATTTCTGTGGCCATATCTCCAATTGTTAGGAAATCGTGGTGGTTGTAAACCAAAGGTTTAATACTGGAGGATAAGTCTCTGCATTTGGTTCATGGATCTGTTTTTGCTACATAGGTAGGAGACAATGAGAGGCCTTTTCATTCACACAACCAGTAATTCTTCTGGCTGAATGGAAGCTGCTGCCACTGAAAGAATAATATATTTTCAAATTTTGTGTCGTCTCCCAGGTTCTTGACAATCTAAAGGACAATGTTGGGGTGTTTCCATAACACCTGATAGCCTTGAAGTTGCAATTTTGTGAACACCTGAATGTTTGAAACTTTGAATGTAAAATGTAGGCAATCAATATGTAAAGTGTAGGCAAAATTAGAATTGTTCCAACACAAGTACTCATTCACACCATCATGTCTATGCTTGCTCCCCAAATGAGCACAAGGAGGAAACTGAAGACAAATAAATACTTTCATTTATATAACGCTTTTCAAATCAACAGGAAGCCCTAAGGCATTTACAGTCAATGTAGTAAATTTAAAGTGTAGTCACTATCGTAATGTAGAAAACACACAGCAAGGTCCAGAAATGAAATAATATCCAAACAACCTGTTTTACTGATGTAGGCTTAGTTTGAAGCTTTGCCCAGAAAGTGGCGAGGTCTGCTCTGTTCCCCTTTAAAATGGTGCACCAAGATCTTTTTCGTCCACCTGAGACAGCAGGCAAGACCATAGTTTAGATTAGAGTAGATTCCCTACAGTATGGAAACAGGTCCTTTCACCCAACAAGTCTACACCAATCCTCTGAAGAGTAACCCACCCAGACCCATTCCACTACCCTATATTTACCCTGACTAATGCACCTAACACTATGGGGATTTAACATGGCCAATTCATCTGACCTGCAAATCTTTTGGATTGTGGGAGCACGCAGAGGAAACCCATGCATACACAGGGAGAATGTGCAAACTCCACACAGACAGTCACCCAAGTCGGGAATTGAAACCGGGTCCCTGGCACTGCAAGGCAGCAGTACTAACCACTGAGCTACTGTGCCGCCCAAATGGAAGGTGGTGTAAGATGTTAGGATGCACTTTAATTTAATGGTAAAAGTTAAGTCAATTATAATTATAGACAGATTTTGAGAAGGTCATATTAAAACATTACTTGTACTGATTAGTTAGCACACACATTCCAAGTACAAATACGTTTCCATAAGTTTTACAAAATAACATTTGTCCGAGTGACATCTCTGCTTATTGTATTCTGCTTCATTCTTTAACATACCAATCACTTGGTAAGATTATCCTTCTTGTAACAGCTTATCTCTCTTCCTTTATCAATTCCATAGGACTTTATGTAGATAATCAGCACTAATAAACAATTTATGTATCTGCTTAGAGTATGTAGTGCCACTTTCTACTAATTTACTGCGATCCCAAATGTCTCAGCTGATATATCTAAAACAAATAAAATAACCTCAAGACTACTAACTCACAACAGATATACACAGGCCTATTACAAATGTTCTAAGTCATAAAACTAAACCACTAAAGATACAACTATGTCCTTGTGTAAAGGTCTTTTACCTTAAAACATTCTCACGTCTGGGTTTGTTTAAGTTTACATTAGCCTGAACCATAAAACAGTAATCAAATCACGAAACCATGGCCTTATTTTGGACCTAGGCCATGTGGCTTTCTTCCATTGAGAAACACTTTTGTAACTAACCACAATTAATAGAATATAATTTAATACCTCACTTGCTTAATCAAGTCAAAATTATTCACTGTTGAAAAATAACTGATCTCACAGTAGTACCTCTGGCAGACCAGTGTTCCCTCAATGCACAACTGAACAATCAGACAAGAGCCAGTCCCAGTTCCTAGACCGAGAAGTTAATCCACAAGATTGCTGGAGAGAGTGTGATTTGACTTGAATGTAATTTGATACAAACACAAAACATAAACAGAAAAATAGATGGTTATATTGTTGCCGTCATACTGCTTCACTGGCAAGTTTGGTCAAGAACGCCACAGGCCAGATTCTCTATATTGGGCTGAAAACATTTGGCCAGTTTTTGGAACCACACTGCTCACCGTGACTTCATATGGTTGACCACATTTATCTCACTGATCCCTTTAGTGCAGCAGAACTTTGTGCAGATATGTCCCCATTTTCATTACAGTTTCTAAAGTTTTGCTCTCTCAATTTACACGATAGTTTCTTTTGTATTTTGTCACATGCATTGGTTTTTGTTGTCCTCTTCGCCATGCTCGGTGATCTGGTTAGCATTAATTTTCCAAGACTATCATATTTGCCAGGTCAATGTCATCTGCAGAACACCATGGAGGATAAATTTAGCTTCCACCAGAAGTGTGAGAGTTGGTGGTGCAGATGCCTCAATTGCAATGCTCACGTCTGCATTAGCTTCAAAGCAACTTTTCCTCAGGTCTCACTCCCAGGATACTAGCAAACTGCAAGCCTCGAGTTGCCAACCCTTCATGATTGCTCTGAAATCTTTTACAGAATTAAAGACTCATCTTGTTGACACTGATACAATCGCATGGACATCAAAAACGAATCCTGCTTTTTGTTTCCATTTTCGTTGAGCTCATTCATTAGTTATAGAATACTTGAGATGGAGGAGAAAACATTCTCTGACTGGCAGCGGGAGATTATGTGGTGAAATCTCTGGGAATGTGACTGACCAGGATTGGCAATCTTATGCCAGCAGTAAAGTATCACTGTGTTATGGATCACTAGCTTTGCACGGGGCAGTACTGGACCACTCCAAAGCCCGTGACAACACGAGGGGACAAAAAAAGGGTAAACAAACTGTGAGAGAGTGAGTCTTGATTGCCATTGGTGTGCACCATTCTTATGAAATTCTCACGGAATAGTTTCCTCATCAGTTCCAAAGAATCTCCGGTTCGAGGTTTACCCCTTCACCCCCTTCCTTGTGGACAGAAATGGAGTGTAAATGGAAGGCGATATTGGATTGGTGGGAGGGCTGATGTGACAGTCACCTGGTATTTTGCCAGTGGAGTAGGTGTTAAGTAGTAGGTGTCTACCTTTGGGCCAATTGAGACCCTAACATGGTCAATTATTGACTCTTTAAAGGTTTCCAGGTTTTATTCTGGGTTAGGGTTAGACATAAGTGCTATAAGGAGGACACATGCTAACAGAAAATCTGTACTCAGCTTGAACTGGAACAACAACTCACTGTACCTCCTCTCACTGTCCTCAGTCCTCCTCTCACAAGCAAGAAAGGTCTCCCTGTTTTCCAGTGCTACCTCGATGAGGTAGAAACTAGCTATGAAATTTATTGATGAGGCATACTCCCACACAGAAACAAAAGGAATACATCAAACAGCAAACCATTCCCACTTTACACAATCTCACAAAATGTTCACAGCATTTTCTCCATTGTTTAATTCGTTGAACACCAATGTCTCTTGAAAGAATAAGCAGGTGCACAGGAACACTGTCATCTCTAAGCTCTCAGACAAATCATGTGTCACCGTAATGTGGATATTTTAGACTGTTACTTTGTTGATGCTAGATCAAAATCCTTATTAAGCTGTACAGTGGGCTCCTGATTTAATGTATAACGGATAGCAAAGCTTTTTCCTTGGTCATAACATTCAGACAAAGATGATGCCTCTTTAAGCCTAGGCTGCATCAGCTAGTTGGAGTCAGTCAGCCCTAGTGATTCTATTCTGGTGGTGTGTGAATGTTGATTTATTCAAAGTCTGCATTATCCTCTCCCTGCAGGCAAATGCAGTACAATTACCTCACAAATGCCTGGCAAAACGCTGATGTAGTCATTTGAATGAACGAATGAAATAATTCAAATTACTCACAGAAAACATAACATACAAGAGAAAACACCTCCTCGTTCATAAACTCCCAGGAACCCATCCTGTAAATTATTGAAAGTAGCCAGCAAATGCAATTAGATAACCTTTCTTCTAATGAAGATAAAACGGTTTTGTACTTTGCTGCTTTAATTTCAGATTGGTCATCACCTTCTATTTGAAAATAATTTGAGAAGGGAGAAAGCCATCACGATAAAAAAAGAGCTGAAAATCAGAGGGATAAAGCATAGTCATCACGACAAGGTTCTTGGAATTCTTTGGGGAAGTAATTTGTTTCATTGTTGAGCACAATCCGGCACAATTCTAACCTTGAGTTTTCTGAAAGTACTTGATGAAGTGTCTTATGTGAGGCTTTAAATGCTAAATGGTTTCAAATGATATTATTGGATTGAAAGCTGAAATTAATACAAATGGAATCAACACAATATCTTTGACCAAGGCAGAAGGATTCTGTTTTGGACCATTGTTAACATGATTAATATCCAAAATGTGCAGTATTATAAAAATGCCAAGCATAAAAGTGTACAGTTAATAATGACAGTAATAGTGATTGATAGTGTTCGAAGGGATGCGAATAAATTAACTGGATTAACTAAGGAAAGACATATGTTTCCAAGGTGTATGATTACTCACAGTGAAAGCATACAGTCAATGAAATGTTGCTGTCAAGAACAATGAAGAAATGCATTGCAAAAACACTTGATTTTTAATTTTTTTTCTTTTACCCCCACACAACCGCCTAACTGTGGTAGTGCTTACATTTTCCCCAGCACCCGTGTGTGTGTGCAGGTGTGAGACACAGTGAAAGACAACAGGTGTATGAATCCTTATTCAATTTTCACCACCCCCGGGAGAAAGGAACCACCAGGGTGGCCAGTGACAAGCAGTGCCCTTCACATCAGCGGGCAATGCTGAATGATCAAAAAAGTGAAGGGGAGGGCAGGGATTAAATCAAAATAGAGTTGGAGGGTGAAATAAAACACTCCACTCCCTGTCGCGCCCAGCTCTCCCTGAACGGCTCAAGGGTGTTGGTAGATACCGCGTGCTCCTTCTCCAGAGATACCCGGGCTTGGACATAGCTGCGGAAGAGGGGCAGGCAATTGGCCATAACCATGCCCTCCATGGCCTGCTGCCTGGACCTGTTTATGGTCAAGGACACTTGATGGCGAAGCCAATGGAAATGGCTCAATAGATTATTTTAATATGGAAAATTTGTAAATGGGATTCTCTTATAATATATGGTGGTGTGTTGATTACATGTATGTTGAGGAAGATGAGCCTAAACACCTCCCCTGAATGACCTCTGCACTGCCGACTCACCTACGCAGGACACCTCACCCCATCTCTCTCCTCCCCCCCAGCCCCCCGCACAAGCACTAACAGCTGTGCCAACGTTTTCATTTCACTTAATCACTCCATTTCTCTCATTCCAGGAGAAATCAGACCACAAGAGGGCAGAAAGAGCCACGACCACTGGTGAAGTGCCTGGCATTTGCCTTGTTTCCACCAGTAAGTAGGATCCTGAGTTTGACTGCCCCAAAGGTCGAGGTGACAGTTCCCAAGTCCCTGGGCTGATATCAAAGGCTGTCTTAGACTTGTTCTGCAGGGACCCCTGATGGAAGGTTGTTTGCCTTGACCCGACTGAGGACTATTCCCACTGGACTTTGAGACACAGCCAATTGCTTGAATCACAAAGCAATGTGTGTGCCATGTACGCTCCTGTCACCTGGTGCAGGTGTAAGATTGATATAGCGTGGTCCATATAGGAGAATATCCACCCATCCAGTTAGGTCTGGCTGACAGGGCAAAGCACTAAAAATCGAAGCAAGGTAGGGATGCTGTGAGCATTGAGGTAGACGCAAACTGAGTAAGCTCTAAGAGAGCAAACAAGCAACCCGCCCGAGGTGTACCCTGGTTCAATCCATCAGATTGATGCCTGTCCTGGCATGCAACGTGTCCGGGTAGCAGCATTGCAATGAAAGGTGCTGGTGCATTCTAAAGTGCCGAAGGTTATTGTAAATGGATCAAAGATGTATCTTAATGGTGCGGAGAGGCTGGCATGTGTCAGATTCCAGCATCCATGAACATAGGGTGTATGCGACCACTGCCTGTGGAGTATGTTCTGAGACAATGGTGGCTAAGATGGAGGACAAGAGAAGCAAGCAGGGAGCTGGAGTTGCCAGGTACCTGGGCAGATTTTCAGGGAGGGAAGTTTTAGCGTCCAGTGGGTGGTAGAATAGGAAAGTGCATAATGAGTGATAAATAGCGACAGTCCCTGTTAACAGGCCTCAAGCTACTCATTACCAAGAATCCAGTCCTGTTGTCTGGAACTTAGTTGGAAAATGTAACTTGTCGCTCCCAACATCACGAAAGGGCTTGCTGAACATCTTGCACAATTCTCTCTGATTTCTTGCCATAGCCCTCATAGTTCAGAGCCTCGTGCTCCTTGTTTGCATGTTCATTTGTAGACACCACAGTTATTGAAATGAACCCCTTCAAAATATGGATATGAAGAGTTCGAGGTTTAAGTTTCAGCTGCAAATTGTGCTCTGGTGCAGAACACACATACACAGTAAGTATTCAGCATACAACAGCATGATGAAATGGAAGCCAGAGTGAAATACATATATTCCTCAAATAACAAGTTTAATGTATTGCTTGTATTATCTTTGTAAAGCTGACGATGAGTTTGAACTTTTTCCATCATGAAGCCATGGCATCAAGATGACTGAGACTACTGACATGGTCACCTCTGTAAATTAGCTGTGTGAATAATGCTGTGTTCAAGAGCAAGTCTCTGGTGCTATGCCTCAAGGGATGGCCATGACAAATGATCATACTCTCAGACTACTAGTGGATGTACTGTACTTTTAATTACAACATGGGATTTTAAAAAAAACACACATACAACCAAAAGATGACCGTTGATGTAGGTTAAATAGCTGTCTGGCAAAGCCTTGCGAGGAATGATGAAATCTGCAAAATGATGCCAAGGGAACTTCAAACAGCAGCCCTTCTGTTGGAAGAGATACAATTCAAATCGAATTAAATTGTGATCTCTTGTGGTTACAGAGATAACGTGGGGCTTGACTCCTCCTCACAAAAGAAAGCCTCCTCCTGAGGATTATGTCCCGGACTGTAGACATTTGTGTGTTTCACATTTCCAGGAATACACAAAATGTATGTTTAAAACCAACGGCAAATTCTTGTCTGTGCATGTTACTGAGTTTATGTGCTCATCCGGACTAATGTGCTGTGGTTCTCACAGCTTGCTGGAAATCGTTAGACCTCCCTGCACTCTCACTCTGAATGCTAGAGGCTAGGTAAGCTAGCCCGATTAACGTTACAGAAGAAGCAGGACAAAGGCTGTCAGCTAGCTTTCAAAGCTAAAAATCTTGAAACTGACTGCTTACCCACCAATGTCAGAGTTACTGGTATCATCCAGCTTACTGGCTGCAATGTTCCAGCATCTACTATTCAGGGAACCTAGAGTCTGATTCAGTTATCTTTTTAGAATTTGAATTAGAATTAGCTTCATTGTCACATAATTACAGAGAAAAGTTTACAAACTGCTACTTCCAGTGCCAACTTGGGCACTAAGGCACCCAGATACAGATTCTTAAAATAGAAAATTTGAAAAATCAAGGAATAATAAGTCCAGCATTAGGTACAAGAAAATAGGAGTAAATGAGATAAAAAAAAATAAAAAGTTCAGAATTACAGTTGTTCCACACCAGTCTGCACTGGCACCTGGCAAGCCTCATCTCTAGGCTGTGCTGAGCATTGCAACTTGCCTGGTTACCACACTTCCGGTCCATGATGGGGCCCTGCCTCCGATCTGTGATGGGGACTCAACATCTGAGGAGAGTTGAAAGGGAAAAAGAAGAAAAGACAAGGAAAAAAGAAAAGAAAGGAAAAATACAATGGATGAAGTGGACAAGCTCTGACATGGAAGCCCGACTCAGCCACCATTTTAACTATTATCTCTTCACTCAATTCGCACTTGTAATCTGCTTATATGTGTGTCACATTTTATGAATTTTTCTCACAATTGCTAACAAATAATTCAGGAGAAAGTGGGGATTGCAGATGCTGGAGATCAGAGTCGAAAAGTGTGGCACTCGAAAAATGCAGCAGGTCAAGCAACATCCGAGGAGTAGGGGGGTCGACATTTCAGGCATAAGCCCTCCATCAGCAATGTCCAAAACGTGAACTCACCTGCTCCTCAGATGCTGCCTGGCCTGCTGTGCTTTTTCAGTGCCACACTTTTCGACAACTAACAAATAATTCATCCTAATCGGGAAAGCCTGATTAATATGGCTCATTTTAAAAAATACAGACATTTGTATTGAGAAAAGGAATTCACCAGGGGAAGGATCCTTTTTAAATTAATCTTGTTGTGACCTATGAAGAGAGGGATTGAGAAATGAATGAGAGACAGTTGATCCCTCATCACCTGGGAGTATAATCTTTCAGAATTATAATGAATTGGGACCGTGCCTGGGGATCAATCATAATAAGATGGATCAGTACACATTATCTGCTAGGTCTCTTTTCCATAATTATTAATGTAGATGGATTTGTTCCTCCAAAGATTATTCCAACAACTCTTCAAAATTCCTGCTGCAGCATTGAATTCTACCCTTAACCTGTGAGCATCAAATCCCATTACCATGAGATACTGAAGAATAAGCTTGGAAGAATAAGTGCTTTCTATGATCTGACAGATTATTAAATGAATCCTTTTACCCAACTGAATAAGTCACTGAGTTGCTTCAATACTCTTTTCAGAGAAGAGATGATGGTGCAGCAGTAATGTCAGTGTACTCACGGTCGAGAGCCGTGACAGGCTAAAGCTCTATGATGGGTTCAAATTCTACTGTAGCATCAGTGGAATTTAAGTTCAATTAATGGAAATTTGGAATTGAATATTATTCTCAGCAGATAGTTGATTCTTGTAAAGAAAACTCAAATGTTTTGCAAACGTCCTTTTTATCTGGTCTTGCACATGTCTGACTCAAGACTCACAGTAATATGGTTTACTTTTAGTGGGCTCTGAAATTACCTAACAAGCTCCTCATTTTTGTTTTAAGTAATGGGCAACAAATTCTCACCTTGCAAGGTGCGAGTATGGATAGAAGATTGGCTGTCTGGCAGAAAGCAGAGAGGGGGGGTAAAAGGTCTTCCTCTGAATGGCCGCTGGTGACAAGTGGTGTTCTGCAAGGCTCAGTGTTGGGACCACAACTTTTCACTTTATATATTAATGACCCAGATGATGGAACTGAGGGCATTCTAGCTACTTTTGCAGATGATGCAAAGATAGGTGGATGGACAGGTAGTACTTGGGTTTAGATCAAAGTGGTGCTGGAAAAGCACAGCAGGTCAGGCAGCCTGCTGTGCTTTTCCAGCACAACTCTGATCTAAACTCTGGACAGGTAGTACTGTGCAGGCGGGGAGGCTGCAGAAGGATGTGGACAGTTTAGGAGAGTGGGCAAAGAAGCCATAGATGGAGTACAATGTGGGAAAGTGTGAGGTCATGCACTTTGGTAAGAAGAATAAAGGCATGGACTATTTTCTAAATGGGGAGAAAATTTAGAAGTCTGAAGTGCAAAGAGAATTGAGAGTTCTAGTCCAGGATTCTGTCATGACAAACTTGCAGTTTGAGTCAGAAGTTAGGAAGGCAAAATGCAATGTCGACATTAACTTTCAGAGGTCTTGAATATAAAAGCATGGAATGTACTTCTGAGGCTGTATAAGACCCCATTTGGAGCATTGTGCGCAGTTTTGGGCCCCATATCTCAGGAAGGATGTACTGGCACCGGAGCAGGCTCAGAGGAGGTTCACGAGAATGGTCCCAAGAATGAAAAGTTTAACATATGAGGAACGTTTGAGGACTCCGGGTCTATACCTGATGGAGTTTAGAAGGATAAGGGGGGATCTAATTGAAACTTGCAGAATACTGAATGGTCTGGACAGAGTGGACATTGGGAAGATGTTTCCATTGGCAGGAGAGACTTGGATCCGAGGGCACAGCCTTTGAGTAAAGGGAAGACCTTTTAGAATGCAGATAAGGAGAAACTTCTTCAGCCAGAAAGTGGTGAATCTACAGACTTCACAGCCACAGAAGGCTGTGGAGGTCAGGTTATTGAGTATGTTTAAGATGGAGAGACATAGATTCTTGATTGTTAAGGGAATCAAAGATTATTGGGAGAACGGGGGAGAATGGGATTGAGAAACTTATCAGGCATGATTAAATGGTGGAGCAGACTCGATGGGCTGAAGGGCCTAATTTCTGCTTCTGTGTCTTATGGTCTTGTGATGATGAAAAACCATAAAGAATAAAAAAAATTGGCCTGCCTGTACCAAATTCATCCAGCTGTTTTCAGGAAGAATATATATTATGTCTTCGAATAGCAACATCAATATATACAAAAATACATAACACAGAGGAAAATATTATCATGTGTGCCATAAGTCTGTCACATAATGCACACTCGCTCCTGTTTTGACTGTAAATAGGTGTATCAATTTGATCCCTTTTATTCTTGTGTTTGCTTCGCAGATACATTATCTTGCTTCGGTGCTGTTTGTTTTGTTCCACTGTCTCCTTATAATTTGTTTAGATAGAAAACGTTACTGGACAGATAGGTGGACACCAATGAAATGGGTAGCAGAGAGATAACGAGAGAGTAGAATAATGATCTATATTAAGTAGATGAATGAATAAATTATTCATAACTATAAATACAAGGAACACGCAGGGAAAAAAATACTGCAAAGCTACGAATAAAATTCAGCCCTCTCCAGATTGTACTCAGTGCATGCAATCTCCCAACACTAAAGTCAATGCTAATTTTGATATATCTTCATAGAAACATGACAATATAAAGGGAAGAGCGTCGTATATTTATTTAGCAATTTTCATGAATGTAGGATGTACCAAAGTACCCTTTATATTCAATGAAGTGGTTCATGAATCAGTCCCTGTTGAACGTAAAAAAAATGATAGCCAATTTACACACCACATGCACGCATAAACAATGCGATAATGAAGGCAGATCGTTCTGTTTCAGTGAAATTTATTAAGGAGTAAAAAGTGTAAAGTCACCATAGACTTATCAGATCATAGGGATGACTGGTGTTGGTTTAAACCGAGGGTCATTATACCCCAGGCAAGGGAGAAGTTAAGAAGGAAAGTCTGTCCTGGTAACCTCAGCTGGTGCAAGAATTGATCTTGCGCTGCTGATGTTACTCTGCAAATTAGCCAATGTGATCTAACCAACCCGACATTAAAGTCTCAATATTGGTCAGGATACCAAGGATCACTTGCAATCTCTGAACCAGACTTCTAGTTGCTCCAGAGATGTGTCATAACATATCTAAACAGGTTGACTAAAAGTATTGACCATGGATCTCTCTCGGTCCTTCTGTGAAATAGTGCTGAGGCATTTTTAAGAATATTCTCTTGCAGTTACAGACATGACTAAACAGCTCATCCAAAAGTTAGCACCTCTGACAATGCAGCATTGTACTAATGTGTGTGATGCTCCGATAGGTGCTAATATTCAGTGACATAGCCAAAGCTTCCTTTGGAGACTGACATTAATTCAAATGTGATCAGATATCCAGAATGGGAACATGCAAACTATTAGAGGACAATATAGGTGGCTCTTCCCATTCCATCCAAGTAATCAGAAGCCATTTGATTTCATGTCAGCTTCCAAGGAAAGCTTTGATAAATCACTGAACACATGGCCAAATCAAATACCTGATAGTCTTTGCAGCTGAAAATTAAGGAGAAAGGAGACAGCAGATTACAAACTGCTTGACTGCTATTTCTGCCTAAGAAGTGATGGCACATGTAAAGCGGATATGCATCCAGTCAATATCAAAGATGAATCAATCAGGCAATGTCTTGTAACACATAAAATAGTCAAGCTTCACAGACACCACAGGATTCCTTCTGGAATACCACCACAGCGGATGCAAGTGATTTTGGAACAAGATCATCCTTCTCCTCTGTCCTCCCCGTACCCCTTATATTTACTTTCAAATCCATGAAAATCTGGGAAGAATATAAAAAATCAGCCATACAAGTAGAAGAGGGTGATACTGCTTCTACGAAGCTGAGAAGAATAACTGTGTTCAAAATCACACAACACCAGGTTATAGTCCAACAGATTTATTTGGAAGCACTGGCTTTCAGAGCACTGCTCCTTCAGATACCTGTGAAGGAGCAACACTCCGAAAGCTAGTGCTTCCAAATAAACCTGTTGAACTATAACGCAGTGCTGTGTGATTTTTAATGTTGTCCACCCCAGTTCAACACCGGCTCCTCCACATCGAGAATATCTGAGATCTCTCTGGACAAAGAAAAAGAATGAAACTTAGGCTCTGTGCTTATCACCCAGATGTGTTGGCTGTTTGCTATCTTAGCTGCAAAATGTAACTTGTGAGTGCAAACTGACAGCAAACCCACGCCACTTTTATAAAACAAAATCTGATGATGAAGTCGCTGGAAGACACACTGACGGATCGACAGTTTCCAATTAAAGGATTTGATGCTGCCACAAATATAATAATGTGTGATTCATTTTCTCTTCACAGGTAACCATGATAACTATTGGGCAGGCAGTGCTGAGAACGCACCAGGAATCAATCGCTGTTACACATTTTGACATACAAGCATTGTCGTTTTTACATTTGTGCAATTTCTTTTCGTGGCAAGCGTCATGCAGAGGAAAACATTTGCAAAACCCACTACACTTGGACCCATGACGACTCAGGCATAATGTGCTAGGCAGAACACTGCACTTATTAGGATTTAGCCAGATGCAAGCTGTCAGCCTTTATTGAGCTGTCTATCCTAATAAACAACATCCAGTGAAACTCTTGTAAGATATTACCTTGGAGTATTAACTCCTTTCTCCCTTAAGTGAGAAGTAACCCAATTTCAGTGAGAGAAGGGCTCTTTTAGGACAGGACAATATTTTTGAGATTAAAGGAAACTTGCCAAGAAATTTAGTAGAATGTTTTTCATTCCCTGGGAGCTGTGAAAATGATGACTTATTTTTCAATTCTCAGTATTTATTGTCAACAATGAAAAGCCATTTGATTGAAGCTTTCAAAATTATGAGTGCACTGGACAGAGTAGATGGGGTGTAGCCGTTCCTGCTTGCAAAAGCAAGAAACACAAGGACATGGATTTAAAATGATGTGCAAATGAAATAATGGTGATGTGATAATAAGTTCTTTCACACAGCAGGTTGTTAAGGTATGGAAAGTACTTCCTGAAAATGCAGGGAGGGTAGGTTCCAATGAGGCTTTCAAGAGGGGCATTAGGTGGTTCTTTGGATAGTAATGGTTTGCAGGGGTATGAGGCAAAGACAGGAGAATGGTCGAAGGTATTAAAGCCAGACTAGATAAGAAAGCTAATGCAGGCATGATATGCCAAATAGCCTCCTTCTGCATTATACTAATTCAGTGATTCTATATCCACAGACCTCTATACACACATCTCCACAGCCTCTGAGAGGAGGCAAGTTACATTCTATTCTATATGCTGTTGCAATTCACTCAGGGAGTCCAAATTGCCATGGCAACACGCATTATTCCTATTGACAGTGACGTTCGAAGTTCCGACTTGGTTTCCACCACATGCCTCACCAGGAATCTTTCCTATTCTTCCCACTTACAACTGGTGAGTGTAAGTAAGATTTGCAAGTTGATGTTCAACCTGCTGGCCAGGTTACAAATGCAGTTTCCATGACCATTAATGCCTGGAATGTGACTGGGGAGACTGGCTCAGAGAAAGGAACACAGCTCATGATGCCAAGCACTTCATTTGGTCCTGTGCATCAATGCCTTTTACACAGCACACACTTAAGTCTCATTTCTTTAAATCATAGCACTTGATTGCTTCTGTGTCTTGTAGCAATTTTATAGAGTGGCTTCGCTGTCTGCTCACTGTGCTGTTTTCCTTCTAATTTTGTACATGCTGATAAAACCAGATCCTAAGTGGCTGATATAGTCAAAGAAAGTGGTGCATAATGTGCATTTGTTTTGGTAAATAATTGAATGAAGTCACTGAATTTTACTCATTCTGCACTGAAATGACCTGACAAAAGCACTTCGGTCTAGAAGGAGCATGTCATGAAATAGAGCTCCTCCAACTGATTACTGTTGGTACAGAAAGCAGGGATGACAGTTTAGGGCTGAGTTTTGCAGGGTAATATTCTTTTTATCGTTGTTAAAATTTCAGACATGGCATAATCTTTACCATATTTTAGGTGACAATGCCAATAAGACCAATTGCACCTGTTTGAAGTTTATGCTCAGTTGAGGAATCCCTTCAAAGCGTTTGTACCTAACTGCTTGTCCAGTGATTAGACTGCTGCAAGTTGAGAGATGTATGTTTTCTAAGGAAGAGAATATTCTGTAGCTTTGCTCATGGTGGGTTAGAGAATACAGTCTTTTTATGTGATGGGCAATAAATGATATGATCAAAAGCCTTAGTATGGTCCAGAGAAAATATGTGGGCTCTGGTCAACTTAGAATGGGTTGCAGGAGACTGACCACTCTGGTGAGGTTACAGAGTCATAGGATCATGGAGTTGTCCAGCAAGGAAACAAACCCTACAACCCAACTCACCCATGCCATCCAGACATCCTAAATTAATCTAGTCACATCTGTCAGCATTTGGCCCATATCCCTCTAAACCCTTGCTATTTATGTGCCCATGCAGATACCTTTCAAATGCTGTGGTGATACCAGCCTCCACTTCTTTATCTGGCTTTTCATTCCAGACAAGCATCATCCACTGCGGGAAAAAATTGCCCCTCAGGTCCCTTTTAAATCTTTCCCTTCTCACCTTCAACCTATGCCCTCTAGTTTTGGACTCCATTACCCTGGAAAAAAAAGATCTTAGTTATTCACCCAATCTATGCCCCTCATGATTTTATAAACCTCTATAATGTCACCTCTCAGCCTCTGACATTGCAGGGAAAATAGGCCCCAGCCTATTCAGCCTCTCCCTATAGCTCTAACCCTGGCAACATCCTTTAAATCTTCTGTGCACCATTTCCAGTTTCACAACATCTTTCCTATAGCTGGAAGACCAGACTGAACACAGTATTCCAGAAGTGGCCTAACCAATGTCCCACATAGCGACAACATGACATTAGTCTTCTTTGAATTCAACTACACAATTGGGCATTTGCTGGGGTTTGGGAGTTAGGGCAATGCTAATTAGTAATATTAGGTGAGTCAAAACACACTCCAATTTGTGCTATCATGAGATTGACGGGAGTAAGTGACAATTGTAGGAATTGTGTGCAATATGCGAAAATTTGAAAAATTGCCATGTGGAGTTGCTTATTGAAGGGGTTCACCGAAGAATGTGTGTGTGTGTGTGTGTCTCTGATCTATCTTTTGCCGCGCCAATGCTTTTGTGACATACTCTGCTTCAGTTTTTTTTTCTGATTTTGTTTTCACCATTTTGTTCTACGTATCTGTTACTATTATTGTTCCCTTCAGTTGCACCATGTGTAATTTCATACCCCTAAATCTCTCTTTTCGCACGTTCATCCTGTCATCTGTGCAATGTTTCCCATTACAGTGTGTGTGTGTATTAGCAGCTGGACAGACTTTAGCGTGAGCCGTGTGTTTTGCCAAAGAGGTAAAGCAATCGACTCAGGAGGCAGCAACCAGAGACTTAGTCCCTGACATTCAGTAAGCAAAGAGGGGATCCCATCACTGACAAGTGATCCATTCTACAGATGCAGTGATGGGCTTTTTTGCCTCAGCAAGGTACTTCTGTTTGACAAGGCAGTAATTACGTTAGCTTTCATAGCATCAGAACTAGATGCAAGTCTCATTAAAATTGAAATTTTGATCGACTTTATTACAGCTCTTGTTATATACATATATCTGTATTCCAATCACAGGAGCCTGGGACGAACTCCTGAGCAATTAGGTTACAAAATGTAGCACACTTCTCTCAGAACAGGTTGCTCTGCTATAACACGAATTGGCTGTAACGAGCTTGATGAATAGGGAATGCTGTTTCTAAAATGCGAACTTGCAAAATGTGTATTACATCGCCAATGCTTTAAGTGCTATTTTTATTGTGCAATTTTTATATAGCGTGCAGTCAGACAAGAATGCAACCGTTGCGTTATGGAAGAAATGATTGTATGTCATGCTGCAAGAGTACTCAGTAAGATGGAAATTGAGATCTCTAACAGGTCACATGCTATCATGATATCATGAGCATATCTTTAAAAGGTGTCGGTTAGACATAACACAACAGGAAAGCTCAGAGTGTATTCATGGGGCCTTGAGAAGTATTCCTGCCCACATGGTCAATAAGAAAACTGAAAAAAAGATAACCATCTCCCTTAAAAGCAAAATGTTGCAGATATCGGAAACCTGAATTGAATGACAAACTAAAACAGAGTTAATGTTTAGAGTCCAATTACTCTTTTTCAGATATTAGCTCTGTTTTTCTGTTGACAAATGCTGCCAGACATGCTCAGATTGTGGAACATTTTCTGCTTTTATTTCTAATAACCTCCCTTAGTGGGTTTGGCTCAGGCTCTGTTTCCAGAAGGCTTGGTGATATCTGAATTTTTACACAGGTCCCTCTCATTTCCATGTGGGAATCCTGTAAAATCACAATCACCCAGACTGGTGTGAGAAACAAAAGTGTAAAATCCAACTTGCCCCTCCATTTTAAATATCTCAATAAGGCCAGGATTGAGGGTATGGTGGCAAGAACTGAGGTTCTGCCTCCAGACGGATTGAGATGTGAGAGTTGGAAAGAGTGCAACAGGAGACAGCAAAGTTGGTGCATTTAAGTCATGGTGTCAGCACAGGAACACTGAAGAGATCTTTTGCCAGCAGCTTGCAGGACCTGAGGACCAGTAATTTAGATCAGCATGAAAGAGCTGCCAGCAGGGTGAGAGAATAGGGTCAGGAGCAGAAGAGTAAGGTCAGAAGACTTAAAACAGAAGGCTCATAGGGCTCACAGTGATTAACACTGCACTGGAGGTAATGACAGCACATATAGCAAGATGTTGAGATTGATTAAAGGCAACATGTTTTGGTGGCATTGGTTCATTTATGTAAGGTGCCAGACATAGAAAGTTATTTGTTGTGAATAGTGTAGCTTCACATAGTGCTCTTTCACTGGCAGCGAAAGTGACCAATCCATGAGAAGCAAATGTTGCCACAAAGTGCCAATGTGCTGTTGTCAGATATTGCTCTATTTGGTGCTGGTGGTGATTGCCAAGTCACTGTAGCCAGTAAGTATGTACTTAGTGCCTCAGCACCAGTAAAGGTAAGTAAACTAAGGAGTAGTGCCATGTATAGTAAATTTTCAATGCAAGCATTGCCCGATGCCACAAATGTAATTAAACTGTGACAGCAGGAATAATATCTGGCAGAAAGTCTCAAAGATTTTAATACCCCAGTGAGATACAGTTGATGTTCCTTACTAAAAATGTTAATAAATATGGATATATCGCTTTTTATTTCATAGGCCATTCATAATAGTCAACTGCCAATTTTGGAAATTCCACAAAATTCTGTTTGCCCAAATGTTATTTTTATTTCTAGTATGGTGGTGGAAAGAGAAAAGCTCCATTAAGGAGACTGCATTCCATTAGAAACCTCAAACAGAATCTAGTGCCCCTGTCCAGGCTGAAGCTAATGGTAGAGGCATGTTTTGTCAGCTGGGTGGGTGGCTGGTTGTGACAATGAATTCCCATTTAAGGGTTTCATTCTACCACTGCTGGCATTAATGCAGCAGCAGGCAAGGTGGGGGTAGTTCACCATGCAGACAGCATGACAAGTAAGGGCATGCTCTCAGATAGAATCCTCCTCACCCATAGGCTCTCAGTAATTCATTGAGGGTCCCAATGTTAAGAGGAGGCCATTGTGAGCCAGCCTCTTGTCATTGCTCTGACCCTCATCCTAATGTACACCCCCCTCCTATTCTTCAACCACCCCTGTCCCATCATAACACACTTTGACTGAGATTTCGCAGTAATGCCAGGTTTTGAGTAGATATGGGCAGGAGCCACTACAGTTGGCAGGCTGAGTTTCTTTCCCTGGGATCCTTGGTTTGCTGTCAGCCTCTTAAGTGTCTGAGTAAAACAAGATGGAGTCGGCCTTCCTGAGAAGAGGCATTGTGGGAGCTCAGAAGTTTACCACTGGGGGACAAAACCCCCTCAAATTCCACAATATTTCATCCCTAATCTAATTCAAATGAATTTGAGCACAAACGTCTTTGGTGATCTTTAATAATAGCATTTCTCATTGTCTTAAAATAAAACTTGCAACTGAGGTAGAGATCTAACCTTCAAAATTGGCATCATGCACTCAAATTAATTTTAAGTTGTAATTCATGCTTTTACTTGTGTGAAATGATTGAGTATTTACACATGTAATGTAAAATCTGACGGTGTGCAGAATTTATTGTCGACAATTTTTCAGCATTACTCAGCTAATGTGGTCTATCAAAACAGATTTTCACAAAACTCTGCTGTCTGCACTCTCCCGGAGGAAACATCTCCTGCCACTTTTAGAAATGATCTATCTCAGACGCCTGAGTTAGTACCGTGGAGGCTAGAACTTGCTGCCCTCGCACAAAGATTGTGACATATTCACAGCTCAGATTTCTGATCAGGATCAGGATCAGAAACTCTGGGAGAAATCTTTCCAGGCCCCAACAATATGGGCTAAGGCAAGAAATTTGGGAAAAATGAGTGAAATAATCAATTAGGCCCTTCACGAAATCAAAACCAAAAATACCTGGGTGTTGAGATGAAATTCTCGCTAATGAGCAGTGAGATGGTGATTGACAAGGATTATCAGTCATTACCATCCTCATTATTACTTAATCTTATCTCTTAATATGAGTTATATGCCAAGAATTCCTGACATGCAAGTCACAGCCAGTGCCTGTTGACTCCAGCTCAACTGTTTGTTCCTAGGAACCTCCATCTTGAATACCTGGCAACCAATGTTTCGGGGACACTCAATAGGCAGCAAACACATACCCAATCCCAGTCACATTGGCATCCAACACATTGCAGCCTCTCCGCATCACCATGGCACATTTCCAAACCATTTACAAAGTGCCTCTGTAATGCTATACTGCAGCCCCTCTCATTGGAAGGTTGCTGCAGGGACACTGTGCAAAGGGAGAGGCGCCCAGCTCATGAACTGGACCAGGGTCCATCTCAGGGCTATATACTTGCTTTCTTAGTGCTCGCTCACTTTGTGCCTACCTGGATGCTCTACAGCATCCCTGGCTTGCTGTGTGTTTTTGTGCTTAGTCCTCTCAGCCACATTTTAAAGACTCACAAAACTTGTCTTAAAAGCCAATGCAGATACAAAACCGGGCAACTTATTCTCGCTGTCAGCAGTCAACAGTCAAGGGGATGGAAATTTTACAATACACCAAAGTGACCCATTAATCTCACATCTTCAGTATCTATCAGTAGATGTGGCTGCAAATACATTGCATGTGCTTCAACCAAATAGCTATGTCTCAAAATTGAAGGGAGTGATCCTCAATCACATCATGGCAGGCTGCTGACAGTCTTCAGGTCCCGGTACAGTCAGTAAATGCAACATCTGCAATCACTTCAAGAACTTGGGCATGATTGGACATCCACTTGTGGTGGTCAGAGTGAGGAGGTCCATCTCTCTCCAGTCTGGAAGTGAGCCATACTCAGACCCATTGCCAGCAGCCAAAGGATTTGCAGTCTGTCAATGAAGAATTTGCATGGAGGTCAGTCAGGGGTCTGGTCAGATGTTTGAGAGAGCTATCTGGCAGGGGGTTGGACAAAGTCAATCTTGGGTGCCGGTGAAATTAAGATCACAAAAGCCAGCAGGAATCACTGTGGTGGTATAGGAGGTGGGAGAGGTGGCGCTAACACTGAGAATTGGAAGCAGAAACCTGGAATGCAGAGGGAACAAGAATGGAAAAGGGGGAAAATTGGATATACAAGGTGGGGGAGCGGTAATGCATGGAAGGACATGTTACAGGCAGTTAGCGCTACTGTGGCCTTGATGGAGTGAGTGTGTATCATGATGGTGGACTGAACTATAGTGTAGGACTCAGTGGGGGCTGGTGTCAGGATGAGAGCTGTAGCAGTAGATTGAGGTGGTGGGTGGGAAAAAGTGCTGTAAGAAGGTCTGTTTTGTACCTGCTGTGCTACTGCAAGATGTGTATGATGGTGAAGGGCGACTCTGAACTACCAACATTTGACTAGGCGTTCAGCTAGGGTTCTAAGATGGTGCCGCTGCCAAGATGCTGTTTTGTCCTGGAAATATCCCAACAGTGCTAAGGACCTCCGCCTGCAGCGAATGGGAGAACTTGTTCAGCATTGGGCAAGAGTGACACCATAGGGGCACAGGAAGTAGTTAATGAGGCATGTTTGGGGTGACTGCTCAAGGGAATTTGCCATATCTTACAAAAAGAACCCCTTCAAGAAACTCAATGAAATTAACACAGTCCATTTCTGGACAAGCCTCAGCCTTCTATGGGACTGGAGAAAAGAAACTTGCATTTTGATCGGTTCTGTCCTTGAATTACTTAGCAAGGAGCCTTCTATGTTGAGGCAGTGGAGACAGATCCGGAAATCTCGAATAGCATCAGGGGGAGGGAGCAGTGCTAGTGATGAGTCGTGCTGTGCATGAGTCTGAGGTTTTGGGTTTCTGGTCAGAGGTTGTCAGGAGGTGTAGTTAAGGGAGTTAATGCTGATTTGGGAGCTCATTTTCATAGTTACCCAGGAGTTAGGATAGGTGTCTAAAGCTCTAAATATTCCTGGCTAACAATTAAACTTAAGAGAGTTGGGATCCTCTGAAATCGATTCTACATTTTTTTGTGGGGAAGGGGGTGGTTCGTAGAATCCCTATAATTTAGAAACAGGGCCTTTGGTCCAAAAGTTCCACACTAACCCTCCAAAGAGTAGCCCACCCAGACCCATTCACCTCCCCTATTGTCCAGTATTTACCCCTGACTAATGCATCTAATGAAGGGCTTTTGCCCGAAACGTCGATTTCGAAACTCCTTAAATGCTGCCTGAACTGCTGTGCTCTTCCAGCACCACTAATCCAGAATCTGGTTTCGAGCATCTGCAGTCATTGTTTTTATCTCGTTGATTTTAACCCTACTGTGAATCCTCTTGCAAGGATGCCTGCCTTGAAGAAGTTTTCCTCCTCTCTCTGATTCCTGATGAAGGGCTTTTGCCTGAAACGTCGATTTCGAAGCTCCTTGGATGCTGCCTGAACTGCTGTGGTCTTCCAGCACCACTAATCCAGAATAATGCATCTAACCTACTTCCAGCACCACTAATCCAGAATAATGCATCTAACCTACACATCCCTGAACACTATGAGCAACTTTACATGGCCAATTCACCTTGCCTACACAGCTTTGAATTGTGGGAGTAAACTGGAGCACCCGGAGGAAACCCACGCAGACACAGGAAGAACGTGCAAACTCGACATTGATAGTTGCCCAAGGCTGGAATCAAACCCGAGTCCCTGATGCTGTGAGGCAGCAGTGCTGACCCCTGAGCCACTGTGCCACCCTAGAAGCTGGGTAATTGCTCCTCGGAAATTTCAACCTCCAATGGAGTTACGTGCATTAGAATTTCCATATGATGCTGACAAGGAACTCCATTCTATGCTGTTGCCACAATTGTGATCCCATCAGAATGTTTGAGCCAATATCTGTACAGTCAAGGCATAGCATCTCAGGAGTGGGAGGAAATTCCATTCACAAAAATCAGCCATTGAGCTAAGGAATGAATGGTCTCCTTTAATTAGGTTAGTTTTCAATATAACTTACTAAAGATTTTACAAACATACAAATAGAAGTAGGGCCACTTCGTGTCTGCTTCACCATTCAATAAGTTCATGGCTTATCTCAACCTGAATTCTACATTTCCTATACCCCAAATAATCTTTCATCCCTTTAGTAATCAAGAATCTGTCTACCTCTTCCTTAAAAATATTGAAAGAATTTGCATCCACTGCCTTTTGAGGACGTGAATTCCAAAGACTCTCAGCCATATGAGAGAAAAAATACCATTTCCTTATCTCTGCTTTAAATGGGCACCCCCTGATTTTTAATCAAGGACCCTGAGTTCTAGATTTTTGCACAAGGGGAAATATCATTTCAACATTCACTTGATCAAGTTTCCTCAAGATCTTATACACTTCACTTAAGTCACCTTAGACTCTTCTAAACTTCAGAAGATAGAGCTAGCATATCTAACCTTTCCTCACAAGGCAATCTGCTCATTTCAGGTATTAATCCAGTAAACCATCTCTGAACTGCTTCCAACACATTAACATCCCTCTGTGGGTACAGTGACCAGTACTATACACAGTATTCTAGATAGTCTCCCCAGTGCCCTGTAGACCTGAAGCATTATCTCACTACTCTTGCATTCCATTCTGCTCATAATAAACCATTGCATTCTATTAGATTTCCTGATTATTTACGTATCTACACACTAACCTTCTGTGATTCATGCACAAGAACACCCAGCTCTCTCTGCAACTTAGAGCTCTCAAATCTCTCACCATGTTTTGTGGATGCTTCTCATTGTAAAGATAAAAGAGAACCAGCAGATTTGGTGTATTTGGATTTTCAGACACAAGTGGATTTAGCAAATGAAGTTATAGAGCATGGGTTTGGTGGTAATATATTAGTGTGGATTAACAATTCATTAATAGATGGAAGGCAGTGAGGTGGAATAACTGGATCCAGGATATTGCAAGGCTGAGTGTTCAACTCACAACTGTTCATAATCAAGATCACAGAGTGATAGAGGAATGGGACCAATTAAGGCACAGAGATTTGGATGACCTCAAGTTTATGGAATTTAGAATGTCAGTGACCAACCCAAATTGTGTTCAAACAGATAATAAAGGCATGACTGGTGGACTCAGTATCAGTTGAGACCTGGGTGTGACAATATTTGATAAATGTTTGAAAATAAAAGAAAACACTGTGTCATGGAAAATGGCAGAAGGGGTTTAATAAGCAGTTGTCCTAAAGAGCTGGCCCAGGCATGTTGAGCTGAATAGTCTTCTTCTGTGCTATATCATTCCATGATTGTTTGTTTATATTATGGCACCATGAACTTATATCTGTACCATAGGGGGAAGATTATTGACTGCAATAATAATAGTACTGAACAACTATAGTACTGTTATAGTTCATTATCTGAATAAAAATCAGACTAAACATGCTGAGGGATGCTGTGATATATAATTAGCATAATGAAATGCAAATTAGTCCCTGTTTCCAGACAAGGAGAAATGATCTATCTTTCATGGGCTGATAATATCAAAGCAGGGAAATCCCATGGCACATGAGTAGCATCTAGATTCCAAGAGAAGCTCCAGATTCAAGCAGCACCTGAGGGTGTGATTCCTACGGAAGGTATACTACAGACAGCCAAACCAGTTGACTATTAATTTTTAACCTATGTGGTAGGTTAGCATCAGAAAAACTATATAAATTACAACCACATTCTCTTTTGTGTATCCATAATAAGAACTGCTACTTAAATCTAAGAAAATATGACAGAAGGTTTTGTAAATGCTGACAAAAATCAAATACAAGTAAGTTATTTACTCTGATAATAAGACTAGACTACATGAATCCACACTAACATATCTCAAGGAGGGTTTGAGATAAGGGTCATTTTTTTTAAAACAGGAATGATCATGTGGATTCAGTATTAAACAAAACAATGTTATGTTAGATTGTCTCTTTAAACTAAAGAAACTGATTGAATATCCAATTGTTGTTAGGACTGGGGCTTATTCTGCTATTTTCACCTTTCACATCAGATTTTCTTTGGTTCAGCACCACCTGCTACTGCTGCAAGTAAACTTTCCATCTCTGACAATCTGATTGCATTCTTTTCTGACTAGATTCTGCTGAGATCATTGATATGAATTTAGGGATTAAATCACAAGAATCATTTTAACTTGTACACTGGCTCCTGGAATGTATCAAATTTCTTTCAAATGACAACTGAATAAACTGAATATACTCATGCATTCCTGATGAAGGGCTTTTGCCTGAAATGTCGATTCTCCTGCTCCTTGGATGCTGCCTGACCTGCTGCACTTTTCCAGCAACACATTTTCAGCATTGGAAGTTCTGCTAATGACATTGACACTGGTTGCTGGCCATGGTTCTGCATTCAGCAGTGATAGGCTGTCCCAGGCTACCTCCTTGGATTTCTCACCTGTGATTAAAGAGGAATTGTGAAAAAAGTATATTGCAATTCCAGCTGACTGTCTACCTGGGATTCCACTTCATCAGGAAGGGCTCTTGCCTGAAACGTCGATTTTCCTGCTCCTCAGATGCTGCCTGACGTGCTGTGCATTTCCAGCACCACTCTAATCCTGACAATCATCACATCACGTACACTTTCCAGCCATTAAGCTTCAGTTACATGATTTTCGGGAAGTGCTGTTTAGAGACACTGTTTTAAAAAAAAAGAGTTTCTGACCCTTTTCAAAAAAAGTCACTTTCACAGAACTGAAAATCAAAAACCTATTTACTTCCACGATAGGAATCAAGTTGTTAAATAATATATTATAAATCATCACCCCAAAACTCACTGGACTGTTTCCATAAACTTCTCTCCTGAAGCTAGTACATATATGATGTTGGAGTCAATTTACACGTGAGATTGACTGTTACTTGAATACATTATGCTCTTGCCAAATTGAAATGCAGGCTTTGTACACATAAGTGGATCAACAAATGTGCATGGCATAGTGGCGCAGTGGTTAGCACTGCTGCCTCACAGCGACAGGGACTCTAGTTTGATTCCACCCTTGGGCAACTGCCTGTGTAGAGTTTCACATTCGCCCCGTGTCTGTGTGAGGTTGCTCTGGTTTTCTCCCACTGTCCAAAGATGGATTATCCATGTTAATTTGGCCCGTAGTGTCTAGGGATCTGAAGGCTAGGTGAATTAGCTAATGGGAAATGCAAGTATAGGGATGGGTCTGGGTGGAATGGTCTTTGGAGTTTGGACTCAATGGGCTGAATGGCCTGCTTTCACACTAAAAGGATTCTATTGAACCCATATAAAATACATTGTTAATTTTCTTTAATACATCTTGACTCGAAAAAAATAACAAAAACTCAACGCATTTTTATCGATAATCATGGACCTTAAAAATCAGATTTTTTGCCACTCATGCAAGAATTCCCTGGCTAAGTTGAAACTGATCTTTAAAACAGGAACAAATACTCTGACTGTTGCTTGAAGAGATCCACAGAATGATGGCTCACTGAAGATTGACTGTGGCTAATATAAATCTATAAGAGGAGAATGCTGACCTCCAGCTGTCCATCACAGACAGCTCTGACCAATCTCTGTGCCCTTTCTCTGAATTAAAAGGTCTACAAAACAGCAAGCAATCAAACCTGGAGCCCGAGGTTAAACTGAGTATTTGACCCAAGATCAGGTTGCTTGTCAACATGCTCCCTGAGTGTGGAATAAAACAACCAACAACTCTATTTCCCATCCTACATTAGAACAAGGATAATTTATCAGCACTGAAGAAAAGCAACCCTTGGCAGTGGCAAGGATGCATGTCATTAAATACAAAAACCCCAGCCAACTGCATTGTCACCTGCAATTTATATTAGTCTCAGACTTATCAACCTGCAGTCACAAAGAACTTAACAGGCAACTCATCTGGAACAGAACAGATGTTTTGTCTCATAGTTTCTGCTTTAACTCCACTTGCTGATTCTAGCAATGCACAATGTAAATTAACACAATGTTAAAAAAAATCAGCACTTATATCATGTGTAAAAAAAAATCATTGAATATGATACGCAACATAATGTTTTTGAATTGTTGAGACTTAAAATGTCATATCTAGGAAATTAGTCATGGAAGAACAGTGTAGATAAATTTCTGTCTGCTAAATCCATTTTTTTATGTTACATGTTCAGTGCAACTATAATCAAATGAGGAACTACTTAGCTTTTTTTTTCTTGGATGCAAATAACCAATAGCAACAAACCTATTGAAATCACAGATTACAACAGTGGGAGGAGGTGTTTTGTAATTTAATTTTTTCTTGGCTGTATCACTCGCTACTTCATGTTAAAGAAAGTTTTGGTTCATTTATAAATGAACTCAGATTTTTGTTTACTGATAGGTTTTGAGAATTCATACAGATTGAGAAATGGAACTATTGAAGTAACAAAAATAATAAACGGACATGCTCAACACTTCTGTAAATATAAAATTCTCATTTTACATAATTTCTGGCTGTAACTTTCCTCCCAATCCTACAATTCTGCTAGAATAGGAGGAAAGAGTTCTTACCAGCTTCACCCCAAACTGGCAAATAGTCATCCTGCTGAATGTCCAACATGATCTCAAGGCCATTGCCAGTGCCCCCTTGCACGGTGGTCAGTAGAGGCTTGTCATCACTTCCTGAGTTAAACATGTAGCACTTCCCATATCTGGTAAAAACCTGAGGGAAAAATAAATGATAAAAATGAGCAATTCTGACCAGTGAGTGCAGTTAATTCTTCACTACTTGACACTTGTATTGACCTCTTTTATCATTTTGCTCCCATGCAGAATACATCATCGACGTCTGTGGAACTAAATGAATATTTGATTTATAGAATTCCAGAATTGTTATGGTGCAGAAAAAGGCTTGTTCAGCCCATCACACCCTCTTTAAAAAAAGTTTAGGAACGGATTTCCAAAGCTTAGGATCCAGGATCAGAAACAGTTAATATCTGGCTGACTGAGGTCAGCATTGCAGAGTCCGATACTGGAATGTTAGAGTTTATCAGAGGGTTGTCAGGCTGAAGGAGGTTACAGAAAGATGAATGTGATAATTTGTATCTTCCTCAAAATTCTGTCTGCTGAATCTTTGTATACTTGTATAATTATCTGTTAAATTTGTAAATATTGCCAGACATACCAGACAAAGCCCATTTCTGCTGGTTACCTGCACTTAATATATACGAAGGTATTTGACTCATTCCTGCTGTTCACTTCAAAGATCCAAATCTACAAGATGATAATGTACTGTATTACACATTTTACAAAATTGACACTGGCTTCCAGCCTTGCACAACATAAGCATGTGGAACAATGTCTCAATATGGATTACGTTTTCACACTGAGTTCACCAATTACAGATCATTACCATCATGTCATTACCTCAGATTTCTTGATAATTTGAGGTCTGCATTGAAATAACTAAATGTTGAGACTGTTGTTTTTTTATTCCCAGAAAGGAAAATAAAACAAACTGTGGAGCACTATGCTCAGGCTTTTAAGCTGTTTATGACTTATCTATTTACAATGCCTTTGGGTAAAGTGCTATTCAGCTTTTTAAGAGCGCCGGTACACAAGGTGCAGTGAACTATTTGAAAGTATAGATCGGTACCCATATGCCGGGTGCTTAAACTTTAGTACAGCCTCTGGTTTTAGTACTTGGCTTTCACCAACAACAAAGATGATGCCAGTTAATTTAAACATGACAACAAAGCCTCAATAAATGGAGACTGTGCTAAATTGTCTACCTGTTACATTGCTGAATTAAGTCTGACTTGGAGATAATAAGGACTGGAGATGCTGCTAAATTAGAGTCAATAAAATGTGGAGCTGGAAAAAACACAGCAGGTCAAGGAGGATCACAGGAGCTGGAGAGTTGACAGAAGGGTCCTGCATGAAACATCACCTCCCTTGCTGTTCTGATGCTGCTTGAACTGCTGCGCTTTATCCAGCTTCATATTTCATCGACTCTGAATTAAGTCCAACACCCTGTTATGTGAACTGCTTAATCTTCCCTCCCTCAACAACTGCCACATGATTCTCTAAAAGGTCATTAATATTCATCAGATTTCTCAAATCAATGTTGCTACACATTTAACTCACTCATTTCCAGATGCAAAACTGGGAACAGTGCAGCTTCCGAGGAAGAAAAACCTTTCACATTTGAGCTAATTTCAAACATTTGAATCAGAATTAACATTTCTCTCACTGTTGAACTTATATAATTGTATAGTTATTTTTAAAGCCATACATGTACTAAGGGGATGATTTGGAAATGTTCACTAGTCTGGTTTTGGTAGGATTGGGATAACAAAGTCAAAAAATACATGCTCCCCGTAACCAGCTTGCTGCTATTTTTAATTAAAGCTGGCAAATTGGTGGGTAAAGTTCCTGCTGGAAGCAGGATTGGCTTAAACAGGTTGCTCTGAATGCATTAGAGGTAAGTTTGTTTCAAAGCTAACTCTCTTCCTGTACGCACTGTCAGATTGACTACATCCTCCCTCCACTACATTGATTTCCAATTCTTTCTCATGCAATGGGGTGGCTACTGAGGGGATGTTTCCTCTTGTGTGGGAGATTGGAACAAGGACACATGTAGTTTATGAATAAGAAGTCACAGTTTTGAATTGCAAATGAGAAGATTTTTCTCTCATAGGGTTAAGAGTCATTAGTACAGATTTCCCTTCTTCTGAAAGCAGTAGAAGCACAGTCATTAGTGTGACAGAACAAAAGAAGTCAAAAACCTTAACATTCAAGAGTGTATTAATTTCACACAAATTTGTTGAATGAAAATAATTACTGCAAAGTAAATGCTATACTAACAATGTCTATCATCTTGTTCATTGTAAATCAGCAAATCTCCTCAAATTATTGTCAGCTCAGAAATGGACCATTCAGCCCAATGGGTCCATGTTGAGGTTTATGCTCTCCATGTGTCTCCTCATTTTATTTAAGATATTTTCTAATCAACCTGTTTCAAGACGTTCTTACATACCTCTGGAGCAGGTAGGACTTGAAACCAGATCTCCTGGCTCAAAGATAGGGACACAACTATTGTGAAACATGAGCGCACTCCACCCCCCCGCCTTTTTCAGTTAACCCCATCATAGAAACATGGGAGCACAAGTTGGCCATTCTGCCCAGTGAGACTGTTCTATCTTTGAATTGGGCCACCACTGATCACCTACCTCTTTGCTACTTTCCTGCATCATCCCCAAATTTCTTAATGTCAGTAATATTCAGCAACCTATCAATTTGTCTTGAACTTGTCTTGAACTTCCACAGCTCTCTGGTGTAGAGAATTCCAAAGATTATCAGTGAAGGAATTCCTTCTCATCTCAGTCCTGAATGACCGACATGTTATTCTGAGACTAGTTCTTTGATTCTAGAGTCACTAGCCAGGACAAATATTAATGTATTTGGACCCACTCACACTGTGCAAGAGTTTCTCTCAGTTTCAATGACGTCACTCTGGAGGAATAGTCTCCTCAATCTCTCCTCATAAAATAGTCCAACCACCCCAGATTTCATTCTGGTGAATGTCATTGCACTCTCTCCACAGAAAATACATTACTTTGATAGGGACTAAAACCAAAACAATTCCCCAACAGTAGTCTCACCAGTGCTCTATATAATTACAGCAAGGCATCTTTACTTCCATAGTCATGTACTCTTGTGGAAAAGTCCAACATACCATTTGCTTTTTGAATTACTCAAGCCTCTTGCATACAAACGCTTAATGGCATTTGAAAAATGCCCCACACCACCACCACCTCCCCCTGCCTCCGCCAATCCAACATGGTGGCTCACTGGTTAGCACTGCTGCCTCATAGAACCAGGGACCCGGGTTCGATTCCAGCCTTGGGCGACTGTCTGTGAGGAGTTTGCACATTCTCCCCATATCTGCATGGGTTTCCTCCAGGTGCTCTGATCTCCTCCCACAATCCAAAAATGTGCAGGTCAGGTGAATTGGCCATGCTAAATTTCCGATAGCACTAGGTATATTTGTCGGGGTAAACATGGGGAATGGGTCTGGGTGGGTTACTCTTCGGGGGTCAGTGTGGACTTGTTGAGCCGAAGGGCCTGTTTCCATACTGTAGGCAATCTAATCTAGTTACAGTGAACAATCATCAGCCATAAGTACTACTCTTTGATCCATTTCTAGTTTTTATTTCTGACGTCCAACATTTTCCTTTGGTTTTGTGTTTTCAGTGTTCATTTATGTTTTGTGGTAAAGCAGTGGTTATGCTACTGGACCAGTGAGACTGGGATTAATATTTACATGATGTGAGTTCAAACCCCAGAACAATTGGAGAGTTTAAATTCAGTTACTTCAGTAAGTCTGGAACTAAACAATTCATATCAGTTATAATGATTGTGAAATTGAATTGAATTTATTGTCACGTGTACTGAGGCACAGTGAAAAGCTTTGTCTTGTGAGCAACACAGGCAGATCATAGAGTTAAGTAGCATAGATAGTAAATAACAGGTAAATGGCAGCAAAAATAAAAACACAGGTACAGGCGAATGTTAAGAGTTTGGGAGTCCATTCAGTATTCGAACAACAGTAGGGTAAAACTGTTTTCAAACCGGCTGGTGTAGCTGATCAGGTTTCTGTATCCTCTCCCCGATGGTAGAGATTGTAGAAAAACATTGCCAGGGTGGGATGGATCTTTGAGAATGCTGGTGGCCTTTCCTTGACAGCGGGCCTGGTAGCTGGATTCTGTAGATGGGAGGTTGGCCTTTGTGATTTTCCGGGCCGAGTTCACCACTCTCTGTAACCCTCTCCAATTTTGAATGGTACAGTTGCCATACCAGGTAGTGATACATCTAGACAGAATACTCTTGATGGCGCACCTATAAAAGTTGGCAAGGGTATTCACCGTCATGCCAAATTTTCTCAGCTGCCTGAGGATTTAATAATTGGGATTTTAAACAAATATATGTTTTTCATTGATATCCTTGACAGAAGGACATCTACCATCTTCTAGTCTGGCTATATATGATTTCAGAAGCACATCAACATGATTGAATTTTAAGCGGCCTACCAAGATACTTGGTTTTATGACAACCACAAAGTGAATAGCTCATGGCCTGGAGCAGCAAGTTCTACATTCCAATTACTTGCTTTATAAAGATATTTCTCCCGAATTCCCTGATTTATCAGTGGCTAGCTTATATTTATGCCTCCGTAATTTGGTTCTTACTTACAAATGTTACCTCTGACATGTTTAACTTATCAAACCCTTTCATTATGTTTAAGACGTCAACCAAGTCACCTTTCAGTCTTTGTTTTCTAGAGGGGACAGAGCTGGTGATTTTGAATTTCTTGACATTAGTTCTTGTGGTTTTTCAACCCAATTTCAGCAGCTGATTCGTAGAAACCCAGGAAATGATGGTGTTTCTGTTTAGAATATTTCTTCAGAGTTTTCACGGATTTTTTTTATCAACGGTCAAATGAGTGTTGGGAAAATCCCTGAAAAATTCAATCCTTCACTTTGTATAACATAGACGAGCAAATAATAATAATCTCTTCAATTCTCTTTGCACAAGATAATGTGCCTCATCCAAAATATTTGGTCTGAATCAATCTCCAAAGGATTATTTATTAACTTGTGATTAAGGCCAATGTTCTTCAAAACATTATAAAACAAGTTCAATAAAAGTAATAATATCGATACAAAGTACTAATGTTTTGAGTGAAAAGTTGGTTATCGATTATTAGCAAAAGACTAGAAATTAACTGAGTAATTGCCTTGTTGTAGCTTTAATAAGTAAATCATATAATTTCTCTCAGCTGCTCAGGGTGACTATGTTACTGCTGGTCGTACTTGGCCTGATTGGGCTGGACAGATAAAGTGCATTTGAAATAGCACCACAGAAGTCGTGTAAAATTGAAGAGAGCAGAGGCAATTTATTTTGACTCTTTCGCTGATCATCTCATCTCATCAGATTCTAAGGGCTACACAAAAAGAAATTAAACAATTTATCATTGGTTTCTGATTTCCACAGTATTAAAGGAAACAAATAACAATGCTGTCTCGGGATGAAAAAGTGCTTTGCATAATGAGTAGCATCCCACAAGCAAGTGTGTGTCCCTTGAACAATATTGAAAAGTCTTTCTACAGCTAACCAAATCAAGAGAGGATTTTCTTCGGGAATTTAATAGGGGGTGTGAATGTATTTGTTAAGGTTGTTAAAATAAACTGTCTTCTTTTTGCAATGGATAATGTTGGAAAGAAAATGATAAGACAACATGAAAAGATGATCGAGACATATTTTTAAAACAAGGAAAAGCAGGTACCAGGTAGGAATATTATCACAGCAAAATAAAGCAGTGCAGAGGCTGGAGTTACTGATGACAAAGGGAATACACATAGAATAATATTTGAAAGGGTGCAGCTTTAATGTTTCTTTATTAGTAATTCAGAGTCCCAGGCTAATCCTGTGAGAATGCAGATTCAGATCCCATTACTGCAGCTGGTAGAATTTTAAATTCCATTCAATTAATAAATCAATAAATAGCCTCAGTAACTCTGACCACAAAACTTTTGTGGATTGTTGTACAAGCCTGTCTAGTTCACTAATTTATTTTAGGAAGGGTAATCTGCAATGTTTACCTGCTCCAGTCTATAGGTTACCCAAGATCTGCAAAACTGTGATGCATTTTAAAAAAAAATAAATTTTACAAATCAACTTGTTCAGCAATGTCATTACACACCTCTAGAACAGGTGGGACTTGAACCTGGGCCTCCTAATCCAGGATTAGGGCCACTACCTCTGCATCTGGTATTCCCCATCCAAGTATTAACCAGGCCTAAATCTGCTTAACTTGAAGATCAGATGAAATCAGGTGTTTTCAGACTAGTATGGTTGTAGGCTGCGAGTCATTCTTAACTTCACTCTGAAATGACCCAGCCAGCCACTCAATTCAACAGTAATTTGTCAGCAATGCTCTCATCCCAGGAAAGAATAAAGGGGAAAAAAATGGAACCACATTTTTTATTAAAAATAAAATTTCCAGATAATTCAAGCTCATAAGATGGATTTATTTTTATAATACGTTTTACATTAGAACATAATTCCATTATTATTCATATTTGCTTCAGGTTGGGATAGCCCTGAAAGTTTAACAAATGGAGAAGTATCAAGTATTACATAGAGTCGTAGAGTCATAGAAGTGTACAGCACGGAAACTGACACTTCGGTCCAACCCGTCCATGCCGACCAAATATCCGAACCCAATCTAGTCCCACCTGCCAGCACACGGCCCATATCCCTCCAAACCCTTCCTATCACGGCCCATATCCCTCCAAACCCTTCCTATCCATATACCCATTCAGATGCCTCCTAACCTTTGCAATTGTACCAGCCTCCACCACTTCCTCTGGCAGTCCATTCCACACATGCACCAACTTCTGCTTGAAAAAGTTGACCCTTAGGTCTCTTTTATATCTTTCCCTTCTCACCCTAAACCTATATCCTCTAGTTCTGGATTCCCCCCATGTATCTACCCTATCCATGCCCCTCATGATTTTATAAACCTCTTTAAGGTCATCCCTCATCCTCTGACGCTCCATGGAAAACAGCCCCAGCCTATTCAGCCTCTCCCTATAGCTCAAATCCTCCAACCCTGGCAACATCCTTGCAATCTTTTCTGAACCCTTTCAAGTTCCACAACATCCTTCCGAAAGGAAGGAGACCAGAATTGCATGCTATAATTTAAAGAAGTATAAATAATTTTAACTCAGTTCTATATTATTTGAAAATACAATTCAATTAAATGAAAAGTCTGAATATTCTTTATTTAATGTGTGTTACTCATCTAAACTACTAGAATATGTTATTATATCACAAATTAATAATTAAGATAAACTTCTATCATAGTGCAACAGGATCTCACATCCTCAACGCAGAAGCCCCATTGCTGTCACTTGACTTTAATAAAACATGATCATTCAGGATTTGTTTTGCCTGCTAGACATGGGAAATCCCAATTATGGGACTGCTTGCCCGTTACTAAACCCTTGTAATTTGCATTCCTCTGAAATGAATGGAAAGAAAATTTACTGGTCCTATCATGAACTGGTTCTTTAGTGTCCAGGTGTATTCATGAGCAAATCTTTCTATCCTGAGCAGTTTCTATAATGTGCACATTCTATAACAAGCAAACATATGACAACAAAATGGTGCAGATGATGGAATTCAGAACTGGAAACAGTAAATGCTGTAATTACTTAGCAGGTCATGCAGCATTCATGGAGATGATAGCTTCTACACCCACCAGAGAGAGAAGACAGGAATGTAGTTTAACATTTTGTATAAATGACTATACCTCCAAGGACAAAACACACTTGCACTACTGTGTTGGCGTGTCATCTCCAACTGTGGCACTCACAACCTGGAATGGCACTTGAACCCACGACCTTTTGACTCACTTAAAAGTGCTACTAATTAAACCACGGCTAACTCTTCATCATTAGTATTTCTGTACTGCGGTTCTAGTTTCTCGTGACTACTGAATAAATCTTCTTGTCAGAACTTGTACATGAACATTTCCACAAATGTGTTTGTGTTTAAATTATCTTCACAAAATTGGTCCTAAGCTATTCATTGGATTCTTCTGCCTTTGTGGTTACCTAATTACGATTGGTTTCCTGTCTTACTGATTCGATAATCATAGCTCTAGACCACAATATTCAGCTCATTTATAACATTTAATGGAGCTGTGAATGTAACATTCACAAATTGGTATTTTCAGATTTATGTGTATTCCTCCTAATTGTATAATTACACAAATTCAGGAGCCTTAAACTCTATACAAACTTCAGTTATACCATTGTACAGAGGTTGAAATACTGGGATGGCCCATGTCTCTCAAGAACTGGAATAAAAGGGGAGTAGAATACATTCTTCAGTTATACAAAGCCCTGGTTTCCCCATACTTGGGAGCAGTTCTGGGGAACATGGGACACATGGGTCCTGAAGGAAGAATAGTATAGATTTAACAGAATTGCCAAGGGCTGAATGCTCAGCAGAGGTTATACTAAACCAGGATTGTATTCTCTGGAATTCAGCAAGCTAAAGCATGAGTTGATCCAATTTTCAGCAAATTAAGGGGAACAAATAGGATAGATAATCAGAAACTATTTAGGAGTGGAGGTCTAGGATTCAGGCCTGGCCAGACAGGAATAGTCGAGGAGATGCTTTTAACACAAAGGGTGGTAGAAGATCGGAGTTCTCTTCTGCAACTAGCAACTGATGCTCAATGAATCAGTAATTTTAAATCTGAGAGTGGCAGATAGGAATCAAGCAAATGTATTAAGGGATAAGGGACAAAGATAACTATATGGAGTTGTGTCACAGATCGGCCTAATCTCACTGAATGATGGAACGGTAAACAGAAGCTAAATGGACGACTCCCATTCTTATGTAGGTGGCCTTGAATTCAATGTGTTTTTTCTAATTTCTCCATAACTCATAGGCAGACACCCAAACACTGCATTTTTAAAAATTTAAATTCAGTCATAAGTGTGGATACATTTTTGGATTGTTTCATTACACAATCTTTTCACTGCATGAGTTATGTCATTATAATACACAGACCATAAAAGTCATTGCAAATTATTTCTTGATAGACTTGTACTGCTGGTACCACATTAGTTGAATTCTTGCTGTGTGAAACTTGCATTAATGGCAGAGAATATGCCTGCAATCATCATTGACGTTAACCTTGGTTGTCAATGGAAGACTGTAACCAAAATTATCCAAAGAAACTATTACTCAGAGATCAAACATTATAAAAATAGCAGATACTCTGGAGTGATTCCAAGGCAGCTATTTATTCAGGGTTTGGATGCTACATTTAAAGAGTTCAAGACGTGTTGTTTTCAGTATCATCCAAATGCCAGAATTTCTTCCATCTACACCATTATACAGTAGAGCTATTGTAGAGCTATTGCTGCTGCAGCCTTCAGTTTCTAGATAGCTCTTCTTTTAATTAGTAATCACTTACTTTATCAGCAACCCAGATCATTGAAGGTCATTTGAGCAACATCAGGAAGTATTTCTCAAAATGCACAGCTGTAATGTAAACAAAACTAACTTCACATTGCCCAAGATGCATACAAATGAGTGAGAGCAGAATGCAATTTGATCACTAAACCCACGACCTTAACACTAAGCTCAAACTGCATTTTAGACCTTAACACTAAGTTCAAACTGCATTTTGTGAGCTTCGAGCATGGCTTTAAATGCAACCATTATATTTGCCTCAATAATCTCTTTGGGACATATTCTACATTTTTACCACTATTTTGTTAAATGTCTCCTGAATTGACCATTGCATTTATTTGTGACAATTTTATATTTGTGGCTTGTAATTTTGGGGTCTTCTTCACAGGTGGAAACAATTACCATCTGTGTTCATTATCTTAAAGACTTGTATCAATATTACAGATAATAATTAATTTAAAGATGCAGACATCACCCTGGTAAAATGAAAAGGCAAGGATTTGACAGAGCTTCCAAACGCATGAGAAAACAATGCTGCAACAGATCAATACCCTTTAAGGAAGCTTTCATCTATGATTTTCATCATAATTATGGGATTGATTTTGTCTTCCCCTCCAGTGTTTAAATTTGGTGAGAGGGGAGTCATAAAATACAGCATGTAGCCTCTCTGCTACCAATGTACCATACTCCTGACCTGTCTCCCATTCTATGGAGGACTCCAACCTGCCCACACTATTAACCTATGTCCACTAAACAGGTAGCCCAACAGCTTCTAATGGGTGGGCTGGTATGGGGCAAGGATTAAGGAGTTTTCTTCTGATGTCCTAGAATCATAGAATTCCCTACAGTGTGGCAACAGGCCATTTGTCTCATTACGTTCACACAGAACCCCCGAAATGCATTCCACCCGGATCCAAGCCCCTACCCTATCCCTGTAACCCTGCATTTCCCATGGCTAATCCACCTAACCTGCACATCCCTGGACACTATAGGCAATTTAGCATAGCCAATCTAACTAACCTGCACATCTTTTTGTACTGTGGGAAGAAACTGGAGTATCTGGAGGAAACCCACGCAGACATAGCGAGAGTGTGAAAATGCCACACAGTCACCCGAGGTGGGAAAGGAACCCGGGTCCCTGGCGTTGTGAGGCAACAGTCCCCTGCGCTCATCGAAAGAATCCTCCTTGCAAGAGCAGACCCACACTGCCCCAAGACATTGTCCCTCACCACTATCCCAGTATTTTGAGCCTTTCTGTCCTACTCCTCTCACCCATCTTGTTGAGGATTTCCAATCAGATCCACCAACACCCAAGACTTCTCTTCTGTAGAACCTCTTCTTCTTCCAGGCTGGCTGTAATCTTTGAAGTGACCACCACTCCAACCTGGTACTTTTGGAAATACAGAGCTCCAGGTGGGAATTCCTCATTGTGATGTAACTGAAATTATACATTGAAGAATTGATTGTCTGTTAAGCCTTTCATCTGTTAGAATACAGTGATAGTTTCACTTCTTTCATGTGTTAAATCACAAAACCCTTTTTTTAAAGTTGCATTCTCGGGTTAGCTGTTAACAATGGTGATAGCTAGACAATATGTTGAAGGTGTTAGCTCCCTGTGTTCTCTGTCTATGACCTGATGTTTAGATTGATTCCAATCTAAAAAGTGAAATAACAGAGTTTTACATAAATTTATGCAGTTTTTGAGTTCAGAGTTCGACATGAATCTATGTGGTTTTTGAGCAAAGTGCAATGTAACTCTGAAAGTACCAAAAAAATTGTGTGTGGTGAATTTTGATACAAAATAACACCGGCATCTCCGAATCATGACCTTTTTTACGGGTAGACTCCTGACTGATAATTTTGTTCAGGATGGGATAGGGAATGGATGGACAGTGCCTCAAGCAACATAGTATATCCAACCCTTAGATTAAGATCTATAATATGATATTACCAAAAGATCAGAGGTATCTGAATATTGTGGCATAACAAAGTGGAGAAATGAGCCACCTTTGATGTGTTCAGAGTGTGGTAAAACACAATTGCCCCTCATAAAAGAGCCACCAAAATCAAAACATTTCTTGAAAAACTAAATTGAGTGGGGTTACTAAGAAATTATTTTATTCTGTCATGAGAAAGAGGAACTTCTGAAGAGTTCTATCATGAAATATTTAACATTTCAACAGACAGCAACATTATAAATGTAGAGAGCAATGCTACAGATGTTGCCTTTGACACTGATTATGAGATATTCAAAGTATTAACAAACATTGAGGAGGTTGATGTAGTCATAGACTTTAATATTGACGAGTTTGGAAAGGATGTAGAGAATAATTATTTGATATTGCAGTAATAATTGAAAATCTAGTTAAATGAGAATGAAACCAAGTAAAGCAAATGAAAGTAAATTAGTTATGAAAATAAATATCTTTTAGCAAATAAGGTTGCTAAGTCATAATTTTGTATAAATTTAGGTACTTCTGTTTTATAATTATATTAAATTTGTTCGTTAAAATAATTGTGATCAAGGGTGATCAAGGGAACTGTTGAATGAAACCAGTTGGATATAACAAATGCTTCAAATAAATGACTTGAACAAAGCAATTTTCTGATTTTAGTGCCTATTCTATTCAGGATATATGTTATGAGAGCAAGTATATCAGCATATTACTTCATTATCTTTAACTTGACTTGTAAACTTTAAACTTTCAACTTTCATCCTTTCAAATCCAGCACAGAGGACAGGTGGCCCTGCTGTAAAAACAACGCCGATAGTGAGTTTGGAAGGGAGTCATTTAATTGAGTGGAAAGGGGAGATGATAACTTAATGATATTATCGCTGGACTGTTGATCCAGCAGAGACCCAGTTAATGTACTGGGGACCCAAGTTCAAATCCCACCATGGCAAATGGTGGAACTTGAATTTGATAAAAATCTGGAATTAATAGTCTAATGATGACTGTGAATCCTTGGAAAAACCCATCTAGTTCAATAATGTACTTTAGGGAAGGAAACTGCCATCCTTACTTGGTCTGGTCTTCATGTGACTCCAGACCCATAGCAATGTGGTCAACTGTTAACTGTCCTGTGGATAATTAGGGATTGACAAGAAATGCCGGCCCAGCCAGTGATGCCACCACACCGTGAATGAATATATTAAAAAAACCGGTGGAGACTCTACCACTTCCAACCAGATTAAATTTGTGTCAGCAAGGTCCTAGACATCCTTCCTATTTTAATGTCAGTTAAAACCTTTAATTAATGCCCAACTCAGAATTTCTTCCTGCCATGCTAGTATTAGCCCTGCAGGGGGCAGGCATGTCTCCACAATTTGCAAGTTTGTGTGTTTTCTTGTGGTCTCCCAAGGGTGGGGGTGGCAGTTGGACATCCCCTCATTCAAAAGCACTCAGTGCCAGATCGAAGAGCCTGGCATCAGGAAGGCAGTCTGAGTACCAACTTCCTACCTTTGCTGCCGAGCCCATTACTACCCTTCCCTTACAAGCCCCATGATATGAACACTTGTCTGCCAACTCTAATCACTCTGCGATCTAAGGACTCTGCTGGATGTATTTCCTGCTGCAACCACTGAGCAAAGTAACTACCTGTCTCTGATCCACAAGCTTTTCCCATCCCTACTGTTCTGGTCCTGTGAAAGTTTCACGAGTTATCTCTGAACTGTTAGACTATCTCACAGTATTGCAGGCTTTTACCAGAGTAGTCAGTACAAATCTTTCAATGGGCTCTCTCCCAGTCTTTGGGAATAGGCCAGGTTATTTCCCAAAGGTTGCTTCTTCCTCTAGTTTTAGGAGCTTTACAGGTGCAGGTCTACTGCCCATATGTCGAGACTACATATGACCTTTGGGCCAATCACGGCGACAATATTGTGTCAGGAAGGCATACTGCCGAATCAGAAGGCCAAACAATGGACCAGTTAGCAAGTGAAGCTTCCACAATATTCATCCGAAGTGCAAGTCAAGCAACATTGAGAATATCCATCTTATTCACCAACATTTTCAATCATTTACTTTTATTGCCACACACTCCCACAGAAACTGCTACATTCACCCAACATTCAATTATCTTTTTACTTATCCTTCTTTCTGACTCTTCCACTCTAAACCTTAACCCAGCTCTTCACAGGAATAAATTACCAAAAGTGTTGTAGCCTGTGAGAGAAAACACCTTTGCACTTCAAGAAATTTCAGGCACTCACCTTAATGTTCATTAGTTTTAATTGCACATCTTGTTTGATATTTATGAATTTTAATTTTCCTTTAATTTTTAACTCATGTATCCAAAGTTAACAGCCTGCCTGACTTCACAGACCTACCACGAGTTTGTTGAATGAAAGCACCCAATCTCAAGCTACAACTTCAGAGAGTGGAGCACATTGTCACAAGTGACATATGGATTTCTAAAAGGCACTTGATCGGGTGTCTCATAAAAGTTTATGATTCAAGAAAAGAGCTCATGATGTTGGGGATAACGTATTAGCATGGTTAGAGGATTTACTAACAGGAAACAGAGTGTCAGGGCAAATGGGTTATTTTCAGGTTAGTAAACTATAACTGATAGATGCTAATGTACCAGTTAGGCGGCATCAAGTATTTATACTATATTAGTGTTGCAGATAAAGGAACTGACTGTATTGTAGTGGAATTTGTGCTGATCCAAAGATAGGTGGAAAATGAAATCATGAGGTGCACATTTTCAAAATAAGGGATCTCCCATTTAAGGTGGAGTTGAGGAAGAGTTTGTTTTTCTCAGAATGTCGTCAGTCTTTGGAACTGTCTACATCAAAGAACAGAAGAGACTGGGATATTGAATATATTCAATGTTAAATGGAATTTGAATCTAACAGCAAATAAAAAGTCAGACAAGGAAGTGGAATTAAAACCTCTACTGATCAGCAACAATCTTATTAAATGACAGAGATATCCCATTCTTGGTCCTATTTCATATATTCTTCTGTCTTATACAATACAGAGAGGGGAAAAAAACAGGACTGGAGGAGAGTAGGATTATGTTTGCATTGTTCTGGAAAAGAGCCAGAACAGAGTAAATGCAATAAATGAATCCTTCTGTAATGTGAATTTCTACGGTTTGCCCAAATACGTATCTTTTAATTAATTCATGGCATGTAGGCATTACTGGCAAGATCAGCTTTGATTGCCCATTTTTAATTGTGGAGAAAGTGAGGTCTGCAGATGCTGGAGATCAGAGCTGAAAATGTGTTGCTGGAAAAGCGCAGCGGGTCAGGCAGCATCCAGGGAACAGGAGAATCGACGTTTCGGGCATCAGCCCTTAATTGTGGTTAAGTTTTTTTTCAATGTGATTCCCAGGATGTTAATGTTGAAAGATTCATCGATGGCAATGCTGGTTAGTTCGTGCTGCAATGGGCATGTAATTCCTATCCATCTGAAGAACTGCAAATGGAACAAAATACCATGTACTGTTCACTCATCAATGAGTATTCACACATCTGATCCTACAATGGAAGGAAGGTACCTGATAAAGCCATTGAAGATAGTTTGGCCAACAGCATTATCCAGAGAAATGAGAGATTCTTGCAGTGCAGCAGCAATGTCTCTCCTTCTGATCCAGGAGACACAGTTTCAAGTCCCACTTTCTCCAGAATTGCAAGATAACATCTCTGAACAGGTTAATATAGAACATATCCTGAGAAACCCCTAAAGCAATATTTTGGGACCGAGACAATTGTCACCATTTTTCTCTTTGTGCTAGGTGCAACAAGGAGAAAGTGAGGACTGCAGACGCTGAAGATCAGAGTCGAAGGTGTGGTGCTGGAAAAGCACAGCAGGCCAGGCAGCACCCGAGGAGCAGGAGAATCGACATTTCAGAGATTAAGTGCAACTACAACCACTAGAAAACATGTCTCTTTACTCTCAGTGACCTCAACCTTACTAGGGCTTCTTGATGCCCCACTCAGTCAAATCCTATCTCTGTATCAAAAAGTGTCACTCTCACCTCGCCCTTAGAACTCAGCTCTTGTGTCCACAGTTGGGCCAAGGCTGTATTAAGATCTGGAGCCGTACAGAGCCATTGAATTATACAGCATGGAGACAGACCCTTTGATCCGACCAAATATCCTAACCTCATCTAGTTTTAAATGTTGAAATTGTACCCGCCACCACCACTTTATCTGGTGGCTTGTTCCATACTTGCACCACCTTCTATAGGAAAAAGTTGCCCATCAGATCCTTTTTAAATCTTTCTCCTCTCACCTTAAACCTAAACCCACTAGTTTTGGCTCCCCTACCCTGGGAAAAAAACCTTGGCTATTCACCCTATCCACGCCCCTCATGATTTTATAAACCTCTGTAAGGTCACCCCTCAGCCTCCAGAGCTCGATTGGAACAAAGCCCCTGCCTATTCAACCTCTCCCTATAGCTCTAAAACTCCAATCCCAGCAAAGACCTTGTAAATCTTTACTGAACCTTTTCAAGTTTAACAACATCGTTCCTATGGCAGGGAGACCAGAATTAAATACAATATTTTAAAAATGGTCTCACCAATGTCCTGTACAACTGCGACATGACATCCCAACTCCTACACTCAATGTTATAGCCGATGAAGGCAAGCATGCCAAACGCCTTCTTCACCAACCTGTCTACCTGCCACTCCACTTTCAAGGAACTCTGCACCTGCACCCCTAGGTCTCTTTGTTCAAAGCCATTAACTGTGTAAGCCCTGCCCTGGTTTGCGTTACCAAAATGCAACACCTCATAGTTATCTAAATTAAACTCCATCTGCCACTCCTCTACCCAATGACCCATTTGATCAAGGTCCCATTTTAGTCTAAGATAACCTTCTTCACTGTACACTACACTGCCAATTTTGATGTCATCTGCAAACTTACTAACCATACCTACTATATTCACCTCCAAATCACTGATGTAAATGATGAAAAGCAGTGAACCCAGCACTAATCCTTGCGGTACATGACTGGTCACAGGCCTCCAGACTGAAAAATAATCCTCTGTCTCCTACCTTCAAGCCAATTTTGTGTCCAGTTGGCTAGCTCCCCCTGGATTCCATGTGAACTAACCTTACTAACCAGTCCACCATGTGGAATCTTGTTGAACGTCTTGCTGAAGTTCATATTGAAAATGTCTACCGCTTTGTCTTCATTAATACTTTTTGTCAGCTTTTCAAAAATGATTTATAATGCAGAAAGCCATGCTGACTATCCCTAATCAGACCTTGCTTTTCCAAATGCATGTAAATCCTGTCCCTCCGAATCCCCTTCAACAACTTACCTATCACTGATATCAGGCTCACCGGTCTATGGTTCCCTGGCTTTTGCTACCACCTTCTTAAACAATGACACCACATTAGCCACCCTCCAGTTTTCCAGCACCTCACCCATGGCTATCAATGATACAAATATCTCAGCAACAGGCTCAGCGATCTCATCCCTCAAAGCTCTTGGATACACTTGATCAGGTCCCGCGATTTATCTGGCTTTCTGTGTTTTAAGATCTTCAGCACCTCCTCTTCTGTAATATTGACAATTTTCAAGAAATCATTGGTTATTTCTCCAAGTTTCTTAGATTCCATATCCTTCTCCACTGTAAATACTGATGCAAAAATATTTGTCTAGCATCTCACCCACCTCCTGTGGTTTCACACATAGACAGTCTCATTGGTCTTTAAGGATGCCCTATTATCTCTCTAGTTACTCTTTTGTCCTTAATGTATTTGTAGAATCTCTTTGGATTCTCCTTTACCCTATTTGCCAAAGCTATCTCATGTCCTCTTTCTGCCCTCCTGCTTTCCCTGTTAAGCATATTCCTACAACCATTACATTCCTTGAGGGATCCCTATAGCTCTAAAACTCCAATCCCAGCAAAGACCTTGTAAATCTTTACTGAACTTTTTCAAATAATTGGAGGGCATTTTAACTTTCCTATGTCTCAGACATGCCTCCTTCGTTTTCTTGACCAGAGCCTCATTTTCTCTAGTTTGCTAGCGTTCCCTACAGTTACCAGCCATGCCCTTCACACTAACAGGAAGATAGTGTCTCTGGACTTCTGTTATCTCAATTTGAAGCCTCCCACTTTCCAACCGTCCCTTTACCGGTGAACAGCATTCCCCATTAAACTTTTGAAAGTTCCTGCCTAATGTCATCAAAATTAACCTTACTCCAAGTTAGAACTTTAACTTTTAGATTACGTCTATCATTTTCCATAACTATTCAAAAACTAATAGAATTATGATCACTTGCCTGAAAGTGCTCCCCCACTGACACCTCGCTCATTTGCCCTGCCTTATTTCCCAAGAGAGAGTCAAGTTTTGCTCCTGTTGTAGTAGGTACATCCACATATTGATTAAGAACATTTTTTCAGCACACATAACAAATTCCTCTCCAGCCTAGCCCTAAACACTATGGCAGTCCCAGTCTATGTTTGGAAAGTTAAAATGCCCTCCAATTACAACTCTATTATTCTTACAATGATCCTGGCAGAATGTAAACTAAGGATCAGTGAACATTTTATTGAGCTTTGACAGCATCAGTGACACCTTCCATTAATTTGGTGATGAATCAGAGCAGGACGTTGAGACAGTAATTATTTGGCTTTGTCTAAGGACAGGACACCCCTGGCAAATTTCCACTTTGCCGAATAGATATTTGTGTTGTTGACCTATTAGAATTAGCTAGTCTACAGCACATGTTCAGCACAGCAGACTGTTGTCAGATCCTACTGGCTTTGATATGTCCAGTACAATCAATCAGTCAATTTTTGAAATCAGAGATTGAAGTCAATGATTGAATATTGACATCATTAATTGACATCATGTGTTAAAGGAGCATGCCAGCTCATTTTAAGCATGCCAGTTGCTGCTTTGAAAGTGTAGGAAACTACAGGGCCTGCTTAGTCGAGTATGGTGGAGGGAAACTACTTCCTGGTACAACCAGAAAAGTCACTCGTACCTAACAAGATATAATTTATTGCATGTTAACAACTAGTTACAGGCTTCATTGATATGATAGGTATTGTTGCAGAGAGATTTAGAAGGACCTGTCAATAGGTCTCTCTTCTTTAAGATCGAAGTGATTCTGCCCACAAGTCCATATGGTACCAGCAGAATGGATGCTGCCTTAATCCGTTTGGGGGATCTTATAAGAAAGCCGAGGTGGATCATATACATAGTACTTTCAAATGCTTGTCTTTTGTGATTTCTGCCATAATTGATGTTAGGGATGTCATTTAATTTTCCACCACTACTAACTATATGTAGATAGACTTATTAATCAGTTTCTATGCATTTGTTCTCTTTATTAAAGGAAAGAACATGGAATACGACAAACACATCTGAGGTTTGGAAGTTCTCCAACTGCAGTGAGTTTAGTGAAACTTTTGCTTACAAGACAAGTGTGAGTCAACCACATGGATGAGTGAGTCACTCCACTGTAAAGAATTTTATTAAGATTTTATTCAAAATATAAACTTAATTTGTATTTAAGAATGCAGTCTGTTATATGGTATCACGGGGAAAGCATTAGAAGAAGATTTGATTAGCAAAGCAGTGAAACAAAATTAACAAATTTAATGGGGTTTTAATTTTTGCAAACCGCAAATATGTTTTACTGAATAATCCATTGTAAACATTGAGATTTTTCTCAAAATAATGATATAATATTAAGTTTCCGTTTATGCGCTGCCAGCATAATTTATCTACTTGTATTGCAGTGGTATGTATTTATCAATTTTATTTTTTAAAATGAGTGTTAAACCTGTTAAGGTCATCCTATTCTGTTGAACGGAGCTGTTTGAGACTTTGAATAAGGATCCAAGTACTCTAGTACAGACGTCAATGCAGATGTGTTGTTAGCCACCGGTAATTTTAATAATTAGAGAGTGTGGTATTAAAATCTCATTGTTCCTTTGAGCAGAACATCTCCATATGCACAACCAACAACTGAATGCCCAAAATGCTATTACACTGCAATTACTTCACCCAGATTACCAATTACAAGATATGTTGAGCCTCACATTTTCTCTCTTATGACGGTTCTCCATCTTATCTCATGCACTATAAATCTGACTCCAATCTTGAATGATGCCGATAGCCTCACTTCGCTTTTTTTAATTTCACGCATAATGAATTGTTCTGACCTTGCAATTTGTGCAATGCAGAATAACTCCTGGACTGCGAAATCCGACAGTTATTTTGCATGTATTGAGAGAAAGAAAAACATTTAATTTTCATATTTTCAATGACAACATTAATTTCATTAACTACTTGAAATCTTGTTACTTAATGGACTTCAACTTCTGTTTCAATCAAGAAGTTCCAAGTGAGATCAAGCATGTCCTTTTGATCACCTTGTTACCTGTTCATATCACCTGACTGGCTCGGATCTCACCTACCAGAATAGTTCCAGAATTATTTCTGCAAAACAGAATTGGGTTTTCTCATGTTGCTGGAGAAAGTGCAATAAGAGAGCAATGGTATAAATATTACCAAGATACTTAAAGTAGCCAAATTAAAATTACCCTGCCCCTCACACACACTTCTTGACACTGACATAGAATAACAAGATGGGTGGTTGCTTTTTGATTGTTTATTATCGTATTATTGTTGGAAGGGCTTAAGGCTTCAACAGAACACTCCAGATCACCTGGTTATAGCCTTTGTCATGATCAGGGATTCTCTCGGGGCCATTTTCTTGAGCTTTTTGACGTTGGTAGCATTATCTCTGACCAGATTCTGCTGCTGAACCACCACACAGTGAAATGGGGCTCACGTGGATCAATGGATCAGATCTAACCACTGCAGTTGTACCACATCCATTCATGCTGGACAATTCACTGGAGGAGGAAGCTCCACAAGTACCTCCATCGTCAACAGAGTCCAGCAGATAAGTAACATTTTTGGCCACACAAACACCGGGCAATGACCATCTCCAATAAAGACAATTTACTCACCATACCTCCATACCTTCAAAGGTGTTACCATCACTGAATCTCCCATTATCAACATCATTAGGATTACCACTGACCAGAAACTCAATAAACCACATAAACACAGTGGCTACAAGAGAAAGTCAGAGCATTGGAATACTGTAGAAAGTAACTCACCTCCTGACCACCAAAGCCTGTCCACCAGCTACAAGGTATAAGTCACGGCTGTAAAGTAATAGTCCCCACTTCCCTGGGTGAGTTAAGCTCCAATAACATTCAAGAAGCTTGACACTATCCAGGACAAAGCAGCTTGCTAGATTAGCACCATATCTTCAAACATCCACTCCCTCCATTATTGATACTCAGTAGCAGCAGGGTGTACAATCTGCAACATTCTCTCAGAAATTCACCAAATATCTTTAAACAGCATCTTCCAGATCCACAAACACTTCCACCTGGAAGGACAAGGGCAGCAGATACGTAGGATCACCACCACCTGCAGGTTCCCCTCCAAGCCATCACCACCCTGACTTCAAATTACATCGGTGCTGTGTCGAAATCTTGGAATTTTCTCCTCCAGGGCATTGTGGGTCCACCTACAGTATGTGGACTACAGTGGTTTGAGAAGGCTATTCACCATCACCATCTCAAGGACATGTAGGGACAGGCAACTACTGCTGGCCAGCCAGAAATGCTTACATCACAGGAGTAGATAAGAAAAAATACATTTCATTTCTGGCTTGCTTACCCTCCAAATGTTTATTAGTGAATATCTGGATGTTTTACCTTCTTATTATCAAAGAATATTAAGTGTCCATAAATAGCTACAAGTCAGCAAACTGATGCAGAATTATTTAAAGTTCCCATTATTTCAAACTTATTTGTGGCAAAATTGCATATTCTATCAGTTTTCTGATCCAAAAAGGGTATGGGTGACAAACACTAGGATGTGTCCACTTGTGCTATATGTCATACTTCAGATCCCAAATTATAAAAGCTGACTTCCCAAAATGTAGAAAAGGTATTAATTCCTTTGAAAATGCAAATATTCCGCATGCATATGATGTGTTTTTTTTTGTTGGACAAATCCTCAAGAGATAAATATAATCCCACAATTTGTTTAATTGTTAACTTCCTCATGGCAATCATTGGGTCAATTACCACATTTGCCTCTTTGCTTAATGCCAAGTCAGTTGATCACTCTGACACCTCATTCTAATGTTTGTTTAATGCCAACACACATTACTGCTTTGCAGTGTGAGCTTTGACTAAGTATTTGGAGTTCCATTCTAGTAAAGCTATTTTGTTGATAAATGCGGTCACCAACTAAAAGGCTGATTCACCTTTTATACTTCACATTGAGCTGAGTAAAGGAGATGTCTATGTAGCTTTCCTTCTTAAGTGTAAAATGATTAATTACTACCTTTGCAGGTCTGCAGTAAACTTTGTTCCTCATCTTACTTACACAGTTGAAAATTTATTACAACACTATAGCAAAGGCCTCCACACTCAGGTTCAACAACATTACATTCAGTCATTTACCCTTCACCTTTCATTCACAGAATGATAATTGAGAACATTTCAAATGCGTGTCGAGTATAGACAGGATGAATATTCTTGAACTCATATTGTGAGCAGGTTCACACGCTATTCAAACTAAAGCTATTCTCTTCTTATAACTTTTGTCCTCCATTGCTCTCAACATTTCAGCTTTAAATAGTGTTAATGATTGGTGTAGCTTTTCACAATGGCAAGTTTTCATCCACTATTGAGAAGAATTGGTTTTCATCAGTAGCAGAAGCTAATAGTGAATCATTGCACATTGCAGTGAGAATAATAGCAACAAAAATTGTGTAAATGAAACCTCTGATTCTTGGCATTGAGAAAGACTTTCCAAATTTCCCCTCAGGTTGAAACGGCAATTCAGAATCTTGTCAATGAGTGGTGACTAGCTTATTTCCATAAATGTGCAACTCATTTTAGCCTCAACTCACCTAATACAGAGCAACTAGGAGAAAGTGAGGACTGCAGATGCTGGAGATCAGAGCTGAAAAATGTGTTGCTGGAAAAGCGCAGCAGGTCAGGCAGCATCCAAGGAGCAGGAGAATCGACGTTTCGGGCATAAGCCCTTCTTCAAGAAGCCCTTCTTCAGGAAAGGCTGAAGAAGGGCTTATGCCCGAAACGTCGATTCTCCTGCTCCTTGGATGCTGCCTGACCTGCTGCGCTTTTCCAGCAACACATTTTTCAGCTCTAATGCAGAGCAACCTCGATTATTCGGCATTCAATTATCTAACTATTGGATCATCCAGCAAGATCGCAAGGTCCCGCTGCTTGGCTAAACTATGTTATTCGACATTCGATTATCCGGGATTTGATTGATGGAATGAAATACTCTTCGCTTGTGTCCTTTGGATAATCAACGTTCTCTGTATACACTACACTGCAAATTCTTTCCTTCACTGACAACATGGAGAGTGCAAAATCCCAACATGTCAAGCTGCAGCATTCCTATTGCTTGTCCTGCGATCAACTGCATGCTTCTTCATGACAACATCCCTATATATCCTTCATGGATGTCAGCTTTCTCGAGCTGTCATCCACACAAGTTGGTATTAGCAAACTACGAGCCTGACCACATTATCATACCTGTTCTTGGACTGATTCAAACACTGCTTTTTAACTTTATTTCACCTTGCAGCTCATGGATATCTGGGACTTGCATGTTTCTGCCAGGTACTTTTGCACACTGGTACACACACAAATTTCATGCATTGTTCTGCTGCTACCTTGCTTTCTGAGTGCTCACTAACTTTAACAGACTGCCAGCCTCTGACGGGCTCACATTGCTTTCTGAGCACAAGTACGTAGTTACAAGATGTCAGTCTTCGTGGCTTGCATTGAATTTTTTTTAAGTGAAGATGGGGAGGCTGGCAGCTTGTGACACTGGGGGACAATAGGATTGGGTTTTGGAGATATTGCTGCACAGGACTAGGCAACATTAACGTCAGTCCAGCAACATATGCCAGCAGCCACTCTGCAGGTACTTTCAGCTCACAGCGATGTGTAGAGTGAAAAGCGAGGCATCTTCAGTGGGATAGAAGGAGACTACAGTCAGTCAGGGTCAGTCAGTCTCATACCATTAGACTACAGGAAGTCGGTCATACTCAACCAGGCACTCGGAACTACCAGAATTCAGGATCAATGTCCTTGCAGTCCCAAGCTTGTGCCATGGTTGGATCTGTACGCCAGGTTTTAGTAGTTAATGGTAGGGTAGATGAAATGTTGTTCAGACATCAGCCTGAGGGAGTGGAGGGATGCAGGCAAATGTTTCCTTTATTATGAAAAAGGGAATGTTGAGAAGGATTGAGTGTATGAAAGAGCAGTAAGTGGTGAAACTTGACCAGTAGAGATGGTGAGGAATCCCAGTGTGTGAGCAGGAAGCATAGCCAGCTGGAAGAATTCAGGAATCTGAGGTGGGTGAGTGCCATTGAATGGATATGATGCATGTAATAGTCAGGATTGTTGTCTATGATGCTCATTTAGATGTGCAGGTAATGGCAGAGTTAGAGACAGTGTTGGCCCTCAAAGTATGAGATAGCCCAGTGAAAATAATGGCATTTATTCTTGTGGTGCAAAAGATCATCGACTTTCAAACTGCTGAGCATCGTGGGACACAGCTCTGAGACACAGGGATGCAAACTGTGTGTGCAGGCTGGCTGTGTTTGGTGGTGTGGCCTCCAGTGGTGGTCAGTTGGAAAAAGGACTCTCTAGCACCCCAACCACCAACACCACCAGGTCCTTGCCTGTGAAGCAGGGCGGAACGTTCCATCCCTGCAAATCACGTTTTCAATGACAACATTGAAAGCTGGAAAGACACCACAGTGGCAAGTATTTTCATCTCTCCCGTCACTCAATTCTCTTAAAAAGGCACCCAAGGACCACTGTTGCATAAGTAAAAAAGTAAACTGTGGGAGGGTGTACGAGAGAAATCACTTCAAGCCATAGTGAACCAGTTGTCATGAATCTTACTCAATGAAACACTAACTAAAAATGGGAAAATTCTGTCCTGTAGTTTTAATTTTCCATTAGCATGGGAAATATCTCCAAAGTTTTCTTTTATGATATGCACAAACAACAATGAGATTTGGAAACAAATCTCTAAACAGAGCTTTAATGATTATTCTGGGAACTTTAGTGGAAGGAAGATAAGGCTCAGTGAAAAATGCCCTGCTGATTTGCTATAGAAACTTTAACAATGGTTGTGGATTAATTCTTTCCTCTCACTGCCAATCAACGATTTAATAAAATGGAAACATTATCATCAGTGCAAGGCTCCCTATACTGGATGCATTTAGAAATATTACATAGTGGCTTGTTTAATTAATTAAAACAATGGGAAATCAAAAGCAAAGTACTGCAGTGGCTGAAATACAGAAATAAAATCAGAAACTGCTGGAAGCAGTCAAGCGGCAGCATCAATACAAAGTGGGAAAAGGTTAACGTTTGAGGTGAACAATATTTCATCAGAATTACTTTTGACGGTAAATCATTGTTTGTCTTTGGCATGGGAACATCGAAGTGGAAGAGTCTACTATGGTAACAGCTCCTTAGAATGCTATAAACTAATAGTGCATAAAGTGACAACTAATATAGTACAGACTCCACACCACCACCCACATTAGCAGTCAAAATTAAATTCAAATGTATTTACAGTACAAAAGTGTAATAGTGTAGGTTGATTAATCATTCACTCATGACTAAACTTCCTTGTAATTTTCAGCTTCAGTCTAAGCTTTACAGTTAAACGTGACCCTTAAGTAAAGCACTCTCGAAAAGGCACTGTGATTACACTGTAATTTGTTGAAGTTGCTCAGAATAATAATCCTGTAAATGACCTCTGTGTGGTTGCTGCATTCCATCAGTATTCATGGTTACAGTATAAACTCTCCAGTGGCCCCTTTTTTTAATGAGGTGCTTTCAGTCCATTGCTAAAATGGAAACTAAATTACATTTTATGTTTGCATTCCTCCATTTGACTGCTTTATTCCAACAAGTCTGTCAAAGCCTTGCAACAGCAGATAAGAAGCAGAATGCCTCAGCTTCACCTCCCGCAGCAGCTTGAATATCAAAGTGTTTTGATTACAATAAGGAAACGTTTTTCACAGGACTTGTCCATCTCAAAATATAAAAGATGATTGAAGGACTTTCAGCCCATGAACCAACCTTTGTCAGCCGAGGTCAGCGTTTTCTGACCTGATTCCAATAGAGTTGGAGTCAAACCCTACTACACTACTGCAGATAATTCACAGCAGTGCTGAGCGGGGTGTTGCTGCGTTGCCAGAACTTCTATTATGAATGTGAAATCTCCTCATTTTGTTCTTTGGTGTATCACATTACATTACATAGGTGGGTGTTTCTAAATCGTCAGCCCATTTCATGGCTTGAAAATTGTTGTGAGCATTCAGTGAAAACTGAAGGGGCAGGGGTGGGGGTGAGAAGACCCATGAGTTTGGAGGCAAACGTCCATATCGGCTCAAGGCCTCAAAACTTTAGCTTGTAACATCACTTGGGAGTCCCAACTCCTATTTTGGGAGGTTTTGATACAGAATATAAAGAACTGAAACAGACCGTTCAGCACAACCAGTCTCTCTTCGTGTTTATGCTCCTCTTGACCTGCCTTCTATCCTTCCTGATCAAAATCTAACATCCCCGTCATTACCCTCCTCCCTCATTTTCTTGTTCATATTCAACTTAAATGAATGAAAGAAAATGTATACAATCACATAGTTACCACTCTAGATAACAAAAATGTTTCTTTTGCACTCCCTATTAGATTGTTTGGTGATTACGTTATATGGCCTCCAGTTACACTTTTCCCAGCAAAAGGAAACATTCACTCTGTCGAATCTATTAAGACCATTCATCATTTCAAAGATCTTATTGGATCACCCTTCAGCCATCACTGTTCACAAGAAAAAAGGCCCAGTCCGTCATATTGTCCTAATGGATAGACCCATGGGTTTCTAGCATCAGCCTTCTAAATCTCCTCTGCATCCTTTCCAGTATCTCATATTTTCTGTAATGTGCTGCCTGGAATTATATGCAGCACTCTAAGGTAGGATACAGACTTAGCATAACCTCCCAATTCATTCCCTCTGGAAATAAAACCTACTGCTTGGTTGCTTTTTTATTGCCTTGTTAACCCGTGTTGCAGATTATTTGTGATTAGTACAGCAGGATCCTTTTTTTTCTTGATTAAACCCACATTTATACTTTCCGAGAAATAATGACCTCCTGATTCCTTGCAAAATGTCCTACCTTCAACCTATTGAATTTTATTTTTCTCAACTTGCAAGTTTATTAATGTTGTCCTGTTACTTGTTGCAGTTTGTGCTTAGCTTCGAATCCAATATTTATTGGAAAACAAATTCACTTGATATGTTCAAAATGGCTGCTGTGTTCACTAATGCGATTCATAGCAAAATTATAAGAAATATTTGGTGATATTATTGAGCGATGTGATATTACTGTGAGTTGACTTATTTATTAAATTTTTCTTTCTCTCTGTTGTAAAGTCACATTCAGTGAAATGACTTGCAACTGTATGGAGTTTTAATCTTTTGGGTCAAGAATTTCTGTTTTCTGTTTATTGTGCAGAATAATTTTTCTTCACTGCAAAAATGGACAGAACTGCTAATATTCGATGGAATAAGTGTTATTAACTGTCGGGAAAAGTCCTTCTTGTTTTTGATGTTTTTGATGTTAATAGTCTAGGTATATTTTACAAATTAGTTAATTATTTTAGTATCCATAGCACAGTGGAAGTTTTCCTCTTGCACATAAAAGGATACTTATTCAGAAGAATTAGAATCTGTAACTGTGCAAGTTGAAAGTCTTCCATTTGTATAGAACTATTCACCATCTCTGAGCATCTTAAAGCACTACAGCTGATGGAATATTGCTATTTTTTCAATGTACTAAATGCAGCAGCCAATTTGCACTGAACAAGCTCCCACAATCAGAAATGTTGTAATAAACCATATTCTGGGGTTTCTCTATGTTGATTAAAGGATAATTATCGGCCAAGACAGTGCAGCTCTTACTCAATCTTACACTGGAGTTTCAGCCTTGATTTTGTGCTCTAGACCTGGTGTGGGATTTAGAGGCAGACAATCAGAGATAAATATACGTCCTTCAACCCATTGTAACTGCATCAGTCATCAAACATCCATCTATTGTCATTCCATTTTCTATCAATTGACCCACAGCTTTGCATGCTATAGCAATTCAAGTATTCATCTAAATAATTCTTAAATGTCTTGAGGGTCCACATTTACCATCCTTTCAGTCAATGTGTTCAGATACCCACCACACAGTCTGGTTAAGTTTAATTTTCCTCTCTAAACCTCCTGCTCTTTTCCTTAAAACCGTGGCCCCTGGTTATTGACCCTCTACGAAGGAAAATGTTTCACCTTATCTATTCTGCCTATACCACTAAGAACTTTATATACCTCAATCAGTTCCCCATTCAGCCTTCTCTGCTCGAAGGTAAACAATCTCAACCTATCCAGTCTCTCTTCATAGCTGAATCACTCCATCCCAGGCAATATCCTGATGATATCTTTCCCACACTCTCTGGTGGTAACCAACAGACAGCACACAATATACTCCAGCTATGGCGTAACTAAAATTCCATACAGCTCCATCATAATCTCCTTGTTCTTGTATTCATTACCTTGCTATCCAATGGCAGGTATCCCATATGCTTTCTTAACCAACTTATCCACCTGCCCTGCTACATTAAAAGATCTATGGACATACTCACCAAGATCTCTCTGGTCCTCTGCATTTGCTAGGGTCCTGTCATTCAATGTATAGAGTACTCCCCTGCCTTATTAGTCCTCCCAAAATTCATCAGCTCACAATTTCTTGGATTAAACTTCATTTGCCACTGTTTAGTAATTTGACAATCTCAATTCTCTATTGTCCTCCAGTTTAAGGTTTTCTTCCTCACTATTTACCACACCACCAATCTATAAACTTACTTATCCAAATGCATGTAAAGTTCATTAACGTACACAACAAACAGAGAAGACCTGGTACTGAACCCTGTGGTACGTCATTGGACACAAGTTTCCAGTCACAAAAATATCTTTACCCACCACCCTCTGTTTCCTATCATTATGCCAATTCTAAAGCTAATTTGCCAAACTGCCCTGGATCTCTTGGCCTCATAGCTTCTTAAGTAGTCTTCCAAGTGACACTTTCTCAAAAGCCTTATTGAAATCCAGGGACACTACATCAACTGCATGACCCTCATCAACACATCTAGACACCTCCTCAAAAAAAAGAATTTTGAACCATAACGTCTGACTCAGAGGCAAATACGCTACCAACTGAGCAACAGCTGAGTTCCGATTTATTCAGCATGTTAGGGAAGTTTTAAGAATCTCTATTACATAACATTATGAAATTTACTTTATTTGATTCATTTTTCATGTGCCAGTCCATGGATCGAAAGTCTCACTGTTAGCACAAAGAAACTAAGTAACTTTGCAACCTACAGAAATATTTATTTCACTGCTGGAGGGATTCCAATTCCAATTTCAATGTATTCTTTGCTGGAGAATGGATTAAGGCATTTATTTTATCTATATTGCTAAACTATATTTTTAAACCAGGCTGTGGTCTCCCAGGATTAAATCCAAGGTTTGTAACTGAATAGTAGTTGATTTAAATCGACACATGATTACAAGATCAAAACAGACAGATCACTTTTTCTACAACAGAACCAAATAATCAGGTAGGAAAATCAACCTACTCACGTATATAAATTATTTTACCTTCAAAGAGCTATTTCATCACCAAATATACCTTTCATATGATGAAAGTGATGACTGTAAAAAAGATTAGAAACTGATTCAGCTTTGGTTTGACACATTAAAATCATGTATCTTTTATTGCTGAATAAAATGACAAACATATTTGAGGTAAATATTTACAAAAAATGAGCTATTTCTCAAGTTATTGAATCATTATACATTTGATGGATGCAGTGGAAGCTGAATCTCATAGCTGCAGTCTAAGAACACAGTGCTACTCTCGATATTCAACCGTCTGCAGAAAGCCAAACCTTGGGATGAAATAAGAACTGAAGAAGACCTCCATGTGACACTCTCTCCAGCTGTGGCCTAACTAAAATTCTATACAGCTTGGTCATAACCTCCTTGCTCTTGTCTCAATCTCAGATAGAGTCTCAATCTTAGCTTTTTTTGTGATGTTTCCTGGGTTACCAACAAGTAGCTTTCCTCTTACTTGGAAGTGAAACAAAAATTAAAGTAGAATCACCTAATTGTTATGCAGCAGGAGGAGGCCATTTGGCCCATTATGCCTGCACTGGTTCTAATCCTTTGTGCTACTCCCTTGCCTTTCCCCATATCCCTGAACACCATTTCTATCCAAATAATGATCACCTACCCTCTTGAATGCTTCCATTGAACCTGCCCCTACCATATTGCCAGGCAGTGCATTTCAAACCCTAATTACTCGCTGTGTGAAAAAGTCTTTTTTTTGCCTTGTTTGCACGTCTCTTTAAATTGATATCTTCTCATTCTTTTATTTGTCTGAGTGACTCTGCCATTCTGCTCATGATTTTGAAATTAAAAATGATTATGTACTACTAAGGAGGTAACTTATGATGTTTGTAACATATTTTACAAGTCCTAGTATGATTTAGCATTTATAGCACCAATGTTACATCATCAATTCAGTGGATAAATAGACATGGCCATTCGGCTGAATTGGAATTTTTGCTGATAATGGTATGATAGCATCAATGATACAGCATTGTCACCCCAGGCCAACCTGATGCCATTTTCAGATGGGCCTGTATATGGATGATGAGCATGGCACTTGTTTTTATGTGTGTAAATCGTGGTTGCCAAGAACTGAGCGCATACTAGCCCTACCACCTATTCATGAGTGATGGTGAACAGCTAAAATAATACTCTTCAAAGGGGCTACTGTGGTCAACTTGCAAAAGCCGAGAGATTTTCAAAGTTATGTTCAGTAGGGTTAAGAGGAATGGGAGCACTGTGGGGAATAATTGTCCCATGCATGTCATAAGCCCCTCTTTTACCCATGCACTCCCCTCTCCACCACCATGCCACAAAATTGGCAATCACTTCTTTGGTATGACCTGACAAGTAGATTCTGCACCATCCCACAAGTAAGAGCTGCAGAACAGTGCCAGTTCCGGTGGCCACACTTCAGCTGCTGCTTTCACATAGAGCCACAACCCCACAAATGCATGTCTGTTTTGGGCAGGAGTCAAAATTCCTTACATTGACTGGTCTTCCAATTAAAGATGCCTTTGGCTATAACATGATCAGAATAAATCAATTCTTTCTCCAAATTTGAGGAAACAGTATCTAAGGTCTGAATCTTATCATATTTTGGCAAAAGTATTTTATTCTCAAGTTTCACAGAGCGTTTCTCTCTGCACACCATATTGATTTTTCTCATGCTATAGTTTCAAACTCGTCTCATTAAAAGTCTACTCTTCTTCGACCTTCATCTAATTCTTCCACTCACTGCAGATAGGAGTACTGATCACTGCCAGGACAGTGCCTACTTTTAAAGTCTGGCATGCACTCAGTCAAGACTTGGCAGACCAGAACCACTCTGCATGGTTTGTGACATTACCTCAAACTTAGGAGATAAGGGCAAACTAGTGCCCTGCTTTGTGGAAGGGCCCTGGAGGTCCTGGTGAATGTTACGGTGCATCAGAGTGATGTCCTCTTCCCAAAGGACTGGCAGAGGAGGTCATGTCATTCGGCCCAGCTAGAAAGGTCTGCAGTTGCCATCTCGGTCAGTGCAGTTTGAGGAGTCTGGAGGAATACCCGGGAATAGAGGAAAAAGGTCAATAACATTCTATGTTCTGCCATGGTAAGTGACACCATCTTCTCTCTGCTACCTTGTGCTCACTCACTCTGTCTTACTGCACACACCCTCAACCAAGGCTCATGTTCTACCATTCTCATTATTACATGCAACATCATCTGTCACTCACTCCTACCCACCCAATTTTCCTACAAGATTAACCCTGTATGGCTTCTTGTGCTAGCTATGTACTCTCTCAGGACATCTCACTACCTTTCCCCCAGCTGGACAAGTGGTAAAGCTGTGCCAACAACTTTCAACTCATTTAATCCCTCTCTTTTATTTCTTCTAGCTGTAGATTGCCCACAATAGGGCAGAAAGAGCCAAGACTGAAACCCTCCACCCCCATTCTCCCCATGAAACAAAATTGATCCTGCCCAAGCTCTACATGACTGCATGATGGGGGAGGAATAACTAAAGAGCCCCCATAAATCTCTTTAAAATCCTTTGGAAATGAAAATAATTTTGAATCCTAAGAAACATTCCGTTAATATGTGAAGGAGAGATCTAGTGATAATGAGTGACTTAGAGATATAGTATTTATAAAGAAAATGTGCTGGAGGAATAATTTGAACTAAAAGCCATTACTTGGACATGCTGGCCTAACTTGCTAGGGTTTTAAAAGAAATAGCTTCAGATATAGTGAACAGATCTTCCCAAATTCCCTTGTCCACTCCATGCATTCAAAGGTGCCGAACATAACTTGAATCTTCAAGAAAGGGAAAAAGAGAGGAGTCATGAATTTTCAGGCCAAGTGGTGAGGAACAAGTTGTCAAGAGAATGCTAGAATCTATTATTCGATATTTAATAAACAGAACGCTTAGAAAATCAAACAATTTATTTCACAGAGTCAACTTGGATATATGAAATACAAATCAAATTTTTTGAGGATGTACTTAGAGGCTGATAAGTGTAACCAGTATATGTAGTATATTTGAATTTGCATAAGAGGTGTCTAAGAGGTTATTGCATGATACTGCACTTATGAAATTGACAGAAATACACATTAGATTGAGGATTGATTATTAGACAGAAAACAGGTAATTTTCACATTGGCAGATGTTAACAAGTCAGTAATTGCCATGGTCGGTGCTTGGGCCTCATCTGTTTACAACGTGCATCAATGAATTAAATGAGGAGACTAATTGGGAATGCTGATAATGCAACATTGTGAGAGAAAGTAAGTTACGAGGAGCATACAGAGAGGCAAGGATAAAGACAAGCTAGATGAGTGCGGAAGAACTTGTCAGACAGAATACATTGCTGTAACAATTATCCACTTCTCTAGGTAAAATTGAAAAGCAGATTTTTTGCTTTAAATGGCAAAAGTCTTGGAAATTTTGGTTATCAGAGGACTCTAGGTGATTTTGCAACAAGGGATTGCATCAGTGAAGAAGCCTTGTGGGAATTTTTCAGAGGAGAAAGTGAGGACTGCAGATGCTGGAGATCAGAGCTGAAAATGTGTTGCCAGAAAAGCGCAGCAGGTCAGGCAGCATCCAAGGAGCGGGAGAATCGACGTTTCGGGCATAAGCCCTTCTTCAGGAATTTTTCAGAGCTTTGGTCAGACCATACCTGTTGTACTGTACACATTTATAATCTCCTTGCCTCAGGAAGGATATGCCTGTCTTAGAGCAAGTGCAACAAAGATTTACCAGACTGCTTTTGGGATGAGAAGGTGAATGAGCACAATATTTGCAAAGGTTTAGAAGAATGGAAGGTAAAGCTTCTGAAGACATGGAAAATTCTTCAAAAGTTTGACGAAGTCAATATTGGAAGGGTGGTTCCCATGATGGGAAAGTGCTGAAATAAGGATCACATTCATAGAATAAAAAGTAGCTAGTTAGCTTACAAAAACTTGCTCCATTCAAACGGTTTTGAACCTTTGAAACTCTTCATTGCAGAACACCTATAGCTATTCAGTTGTGGAGCACATTCAGTCATGCGCTGACAGATTTTTTTGGATCTGAAGGGGTCGAATGGGTATTGAGACAGTGCAGTAAGGTATACTGCAACATTTCACAACCTATTAATGAGATTTATGTCCAGACTAACTGCCATATAGTGTACCAGTATCAAGAAACTAAATATCAACAATTACTGCAGAGCAGATCACCAAATCAATTGAAATAGGTAAGGACAGATGCTGGAAATGGGCAGCCCATTGGTCAGGATGGATAGGGAAAAAAAAATTACATTTAAGTGGACTATTTATCTTAACTACAGTTCCGCCTCAGGATGCATTTTGGCTGATGAGATGGCATTCAGAAATTAGGTTCATTGCTCTGTTGCAAATCCACTCCTGAGAGGAAGCAGACAAAGCTTCTAGTTTCGATAGATGTGAAGGGTTAATTGATGAAGGACCAGGAACGGGCACCAATTAGTTGCTGTGGAGCAGAATGGAGCTGGGACACCAGGGAAATAGCTCCATTTTCTCGATCAACTCAACCTATTGCTATGGTTGCTATTTGTGTTTTGTTTCATAGAAAAGACTTTGATGGTTCACATTGGCTAGGAGAGATGAAGAGCTGGAAAGGGGGATACAGAAGAGAGATACTCAAGGTATTAAAACATCATTGAGTGAATTAAATTTCCTTCAGAACTCATAGGTTTTTCAGTCAAACTGGACTTCTTCAAGCTGCCAAACCTGTTTCCAAACCTGTCATTATAGAAGGAAAAGGCTTACAGAGCTGCTTAATCATCTAAAAGCAAAATTTTGCAGGCATTGTAAATCTGAAATAAAAACAAAAAATGCTGGAGAAACACCTCGGATCTAGCAGCATTCATGAAGAGGAACATTTCGAGTCCAAAGACTCTTCTTCTGAACAAGATTTTCTGAGGGGGAGGGTGAGGGTCTCCATTTTTTAATGCTAATTTCTTTTCTCCGGTCAACCATGAAAACTTCAGCCCCTGCAGAAATATTATATTATCTGAAGTAGCTTATCTGTCCTCTGCAAGATGCTAACTCACCACCTATATTTTTTCTTTTCAGATTATTGAAATGTTTGTTTTTATTTGCGAAAGTAGAAGTTATAGTATTAGGGGATTTCCTTCTTGATTTCAAATGGTGCTTTAAACAGCTAGAGTTGGAATGAAGACTGGATTTTACCGACTAATTTGAAAATGGATAAAGGGCACCAGCTCTGTTAAATAGCTAAGCTTTCCCCTCCAACTTCCAATAATTGAACTGTACATTTTCCTAAATCTCAGTGCATTCTAAGGGTGACCAACCACTAAGCTGCAGCATTCTATGCAAATTATTGTCTGTTAAGGTCGGTTGGCAACAAGCTGCTTTTCATCCATTTGCCCACCAATAGAGGGTCATCTCTTGCTTTTAATCCTATATCAGTAGATTGGATTAGATTAGACTCCCTACAGTGCCGAAACAGGTCCTTCGGCCCAACCAGTCCACACCGACCCTCTGAAGAGTAACCCACCCAGACCCAGTTCCTTCTGACTAATGCAGCTATCACTATGGGCAATTTAGCATGGCCAAATTACCTGAGGTGCACATCTTTGAATTGTGGGAGGAAACCAGAACACCAAGAGGAAACCCACACAGACACAGGGAGAATGTGCAAACTCCACACAGAGAGCCGCCCGAGGCTGGAATCAAACCTGGGACACTGGTGCTGTGAGGCAGCAGTGCTAACCACTGAGCCACTGTGCCGTCCGTTCCTGAGTAATAACTCAGGAAGCATGACGAGAAAGGAACATCATTTACTGGTGTGCATAAGTTAGTCCCAGCCTGGGGTGGAAAGTTAGCAGATACATCCCTGTGTCTATTCTTTTTTAAAAATCAACCTGTCCAGGGATGCTCTTGTACATCTCTGGAGCAGGTCAGACTTGAACCTAGGTCTCCTGGCTCTGAAGTAGGAACAGTGTCACTACATCACCAGAAAGATATCACAAGTATAGCAATATTGTCAGTTGCATTCAAGTCAGGTCGGGGTTGAACCTACAAGCTCCTGATCCGCTTTAACCAGTACACCACTGGCCATGCATGTTGTGGTCTGCTTTATTTATATATAGGGAATCTGCTTTATAAAGGGCTCAGGTGATGCGTTCTAGCTGGGCAGGCCATTCTCTTTTACCAAGGGAACTCATACACAATGACCACCACAGATAGAGTAATTAATGTTTCCCCCTGGATTTTAGGGAAGTAATCATACAATAAAAAAAACTTTATCCATACTGGCAAAATCAGCAACATGAAGGAGGCCATTTGGTCCATCAAATTAACAAATTAATTAATACTACCCCCTTTCGCTCATTCATTTGATTTTCCTTTGAATTCCCTGTAATTACACACAGATATCATCAGCTTTGTCCAAATGCCCTTGGTGTCTCTCATTTCAAGAATGTTGCAGAGATGAAAGAACAGTTAACATATGAGTTAACAATCCCTGTAAGCAAACCTAAGCACAGAACTGAAATTGTGGAAAGAACAGAATTCAAAATGTTTGTATTCAGGTCATATCCCAGGAACATACTGTGAAGCAAATAGACTTTAGTTAATGGATTATTCAAACAGCCCATGACCCCTGATGAGAACATGGAGCAATTACATTACCTGTGATTGTGTCACACACAGTTCTACTTGTAGAAAGAGGTACACACCTGCCACCTGTCACCTTGCCAATGGAATATTTCATTTTCGCAAGCTAACACCACAGAGAATGTTAATAGTGTTTATATAATGTGTCAGCTTACTTGCAAAAAAAAATTAACTGTAGTAAATAAATAAGAGGAGCCTTGCTTTTATAAAACCAAGAGATGTGGAAAACAGAAAATACAGTATATCCATATTGATGTTCTGTGAATTATGATGAAGAACTGAGTCTTGTCTGTGCCAGATCCAAACCAGCCAAATCCACTTAAACAGAGCTTGGTGATAGCTAATTAACCGACCTTAAAGAACTTGCCAAAATAGACATATACTGCATTTGCAAGAAACTTCTATTAGTTCAAAACATGCCTTGGTCAATAACAACACTGCCTAAATTAAATACTGCTGGAACATGACTGGAACAGCAAAATTACATAAAATCAGATTACAGTGTGTAGCAGGGAATGATTCCCTTGTTTCCACAAAATCATAGACAAGTCATTAAAGCAGGATTAATACACGGTTCCTTTGCCAGAATTCAGGATTAGAATAGGAAATTGCTATTATGTTTGACACATCTTAGATGACAAGTTTGCACTAAGCATTGTTTGAGTCACCGTACATAGTATATATTCACATTCCTTCTGGAGGCACATTAAAATCATAGGTTAACCAGCATGGTGCTGAAGATGGGAAATTATTGTTTGAGAAAAGATATGAGGCACTATAATTATTTCAACTGGAGTAAGGAAGATTAACAGGAGATATAATAAAGGTTAGTAAAATTATGAAGAACTTCATAGGATTAACAGCAGAAGGTTTTCTTTTGGTTGTTGTCACATGACAAAAATAACCAGTTGGCAGACTGTTGCAGCATTGACACAGGGTGCTGTTGAGGTAGAGAACATCAGGCAAGAGAAAATCATTTGTGTAATGCTGCTTTTAGTATGAGAGGTTGGTTGGATGGGCTGGAATATGAAGCTGCATTCAGTGTCATTGAGCACTCCTGTCTCTCATGTCAGATTCTCACACCAGACTGTAATAGAATCAGAATCCCTACGGTGTGGAAACAGGCCCTTTGGCCTAACAAGTTCACATCAACTGTCCGAAGAGTAACCCACCAGACCCATTCCCCTACCTTGCAGTTACCCTTGACTAATGCACCTAACCAACACATCCTTGAACACTATGGGCAAATTTCACATTGCCAATTCACCTAACCTGCACATCTTTGGATTGTGGGAGGAAGCCCACACAGACAAAGGAAGAATGTGCAAACTCCATACAGACAGTCGCCCGAGGCTAGAATCAAACCCGGGTCCCTGGTGCTGTGAGGCAGCAGTGCTAACCACTGAGCCACCATGCCATGATGCTGGGAGTTGAGCCCACTGGCTAGCTACCTGCTCTCATTCCCTTCTTAAGGTGGTCCTTTAAGTTGTCCTGGATATTTGCAGGACCATAACATTTCTCCTCTTGCTCACGCACTCCACTAATATGTGCAGTGTTGCATCCATCAATTTGGATCATTCTGTGCACTTTGGTGCTTGCTTTGTCAAGAGTTTCCATTATGGCTATCTTTATTACCTACCTTTGCTTTAATAGACAGTCTGCTTTTAATAAAAGTCATGCTATCTGCACCATGTAACTGACAAACAATGCTTCTGGCAATAACTACTATGTGCGAACAATAGTGGCAATGACAGAAGACCAAATCTCAGGTGTTTGTTGTGGGGTGGGGGCGCCCAGTTTTATTCCCTGAAATGCCAAGTTTATATCTTGCTCACTTCAATATGAATGAGTGCAGGTACTCTGTGAACCATGGTTTCAGTGCATAATAATCAGGGTGATTGAATGTCAAACCCTCAAATCAGGAAAATATTGAGCAAAAATAAACTGGAGAACACTTTTTCTAAAGATAGCTCCACTGCTGGTTGATATGTTTTCATCTAAGAGATCTTCTTCCTCAAAGAGACTAAAGCCTACTCTGGACTTGCTTTACTCAGAGATGGACCTCCACGGACATCATATAAAAAGTGGAGACTCCAGTAGTGCTTTGGAGTGCATCTGGGCTGCAGACATGAGCAGTTGTGAAGTGAAGTTAGTTCAGGTTTCTGCTGGAATACATTCAGTGCCCACTGGATTCAGTCAGCAGCCTCATTAATCTAAGCAAAGTAGGGTCTGAGAACGTACAAGAAAGTGTGGCGCTGGAAAAGCTCAGCCGGTCAGGCAGCATCTGAGGAGCAGGAGAGTCGATGTTTCGGGCATAAGCTCTTCATCTGTCATTCCTGATGAAGGGCTTATGCTCGGAAACATCGATTCTCCCGCTCCTCGGATGCTGTCTGACCGGCTGTGCTTTTCCAGCACCACACTTTTTGATTCTGATCTCCAGCATCTGCAGTCCTCACTTTCTCCTAGCATGTACAGTCCACCCAAGTACAAATTGGAAAGTAAAAGCATGTCCTGTGAACACTTGCTTAATATTTTTCTTTGTCTAACAAAAAATAGCCTAGACAATTCATCGGTAAAACAACAAGCCATTCAAATCCATGAGCCTATTCTACCAATTAGTTCACTCTATCAGCCCAGCATAGTTGTGGAACTCCTAATATCCTTACTTAATTAAAAATAAATCAACCCAAGTTTGAAATTGTCCAATTCTAGGCGAGACAGGTTTAGATTTTCACAGCCTATTGTGTGACAAATTGCTTCCCAACACTATCCTGGAAGTTTAAGGTTATTCTCCCTTTTTTCTGGGTCCTCCACTGGGTGAAATGAATGTCTTTGTTTTAGTCATATTAAACACCTGAATGAGCTGACCCATAAATCTAGCAATACTCTGTTAATTCAAACCTGGCAGTCAGGCAAAAACGATCTCAAAAATATAACTCTAAAATTATTTTTTGCAGGTTCAGGTTGATATTACTGGTCATCAGTTTGGCCTAATATTGGAACAGTTCAGAGTCACGGGGGCAAGGACCTGGATTTTGAAATGGCCAATTCTACTGAAAGCTAAATCATTTTCAACAAGCATTGATTGATGATTTTCCTCAACTATGAAGACAGGGGTTAATTTATGGACAGTTGGCAATAACCATTAAAGCCAAGACAACACACATTGGCATTGATCCGTGACAGCTGTGCATTTGAAAACATCCCTTGAAATCTGCTGTAAAATTCCATGGCTTTCTGAGGATTCAAATATTGTTCCCTCATCTCCTGTTTATGACTGCTCTGTTATAGCATTGACTGCTGCGGACAGTCTCTGAAAAAAACGTAGTCAATGTTTAATCTAATTGTTCGAAAGAACTGCTCACCAATAAAAGCAAACAATGATATTTACTGATGTTGATAACATCTGACAGGAAGATAAACAGACTTTGTAAATTAACAATAAGAGTAAAGCAAAAGGGACTCATGCTAGGACATTTACATAGAATGTTCAACACAAATATAGATGATTCATTCTAAGTAGTGCATACTGGTTACTGTTCTGTGCAAGATTCCTCCCATCCCTCTTAGTCTAATACTGGAGGCATAATCTACTTTCTAGCAGGAATAATGTGTATCAAGTTATTTTACTTTTGCATAGATTCCAGATCAGAAAGGGAGTGTAGCTATAGGATCGGTGAACATAAGAAACAGAAGCAGGTCAAGTATAAACATGGATTTATTCACAGTATGAGGGCGTTACTGGCTAGACTAATATTTATCGCCCATTACTAATTATCCCAAGGGCAGTTAAGAGTCAATCACATTGCAACGGTTTTGGAGTCACATGCAGGCCAGACCAGGTAAGGATGACCTTCCTAAAAGGGCATTTAATTCCAAAGTTCTTTTTTTCTACACAATTTCCACCAGCTGCCATCAGCACGATTTGAAGCCAGAACATTAGCTGGTCACTGGATTAACTGTCCAGTGATAATACCACTCGGCTATTGCTGCCTCTGGCAAATGCCGCCTGGAATTATTGTGGAGGCAGGTTCAAATTGAGGCATTCAATTGGATATTGGATAGAAATAATGTTAATGGAAATTGGGAAGAAAGTAGGAGATTGGCAACAGGTAATAACTCTCATTTGAAAAGCTGGTGCAGACATGATGAGCCAAATGGTCTCCTTTTGTGCTGTAACTCTTCTTTACTTCTGTGATATTCACACCCTCAAGCATGCCCTACCATTGTATAAAACAACAGCTGGCCTACTCCAGGCCCCAAGTCTTATTTCATGCAAGTTCATCATTACCCTCAACTCCTCAACATTTCAAATATCTATTTGCCTCCCTTTTAAATACTTTCAGTAATCTAACCTCTACAATTCTATGGGGTAGAGAATTCCAGACATTCACTGAGAGAGATGAAATTCCTTTGCATCTCAGTTTTAAATGAATGCCCCTTTATTCTGTTATTCTGTTTCTTAATTCAAGATTCATCCACCAAGGGAAACATCTTCTTAACATTTATCCTAGCCAAGTCCTTCATAATTTTGTATGCTTCAATAAGCCCTCCGAATTGTAGTTAGGAGCTGGGATGCAAGATACACAAGGAGATAGAAACGATGTGTAGGAAAGGAAAAGTTACAGTGATCATGAGGGATTTCAATATGCAGGTGAACTGGGAAAATCAGGTTGGTAGCAGATTGCAAGAAAAGGAATTTATGGAATGTCTACAAGATGGCTTTTTGGAGCAGCTTGTGGGAGAGCCCACTGGATTACTGGATATTCATCTCTTCAGGCAATACTGGCTTTAGTGTTGTTTAATGAGGCAGACTTGATGAGGGATCTTAAGGTGAAGGAACCGGAAGGAGGCAGTGATCATATTATGATTGAATTTACTCTGCAATTTAAGAGGGAGAAGATGAAATCAAAGGTAACAGTAAGGCAGCTGAATAAAAGCAACTACAGAGTGATGAAGGAGGAGCTGGATAGAATTGACTGGGAGAGGAGCCTAGCAGGAAAGACAGTGGAACAGCAATGGCAGGAGTTTCTGGGAGCAATTCAGTATACACAGCAGAGATTCATTCTGAGGATAAAGAATCATGATACAGGGAGAATGCGGCAATGATGGCTGACTAGGGATGTCAGGGATAGCATAAAAGCAAAAGAGAAAGCATATGATGTGGCTAAGGACAGTGGGAAACCAGACTATTGGGAAGCTTACAAAGACCAACAGAGGGCAACAAGAAAAGAAATAAGGAGGGAGAAGAAAAAAATTGAGGATAAACTAGCCAGTAATAAAAAGGAAAACTGTAAGAGTTTCTTTCGATATATAATGGGCAAAAGAGAGGCACTGGGCCAGTGGAAAATGATACTGGAGAGGAATCACTAGAATCAGGGAAGGTCCCAGGGGACTGGAAAATCACTAACACAACACACCTGTTTAAAAAGGGAATAAGCCAAAAGACGGAAAATTACAGACCAATTAGTCTAACCTCGGCCGAGAGTAATATCCTGGAATCCATTGGGAAGAATGAGATTTCTGAATACTTGGAAGTGTATGGCTAAATAGGGCAAGATCAGCATTGTTTGAGCAAAAGGAGGTCATGCCTGACAAATCAGCTAGAATTCTTTGAGGAATTTAACGAGCAGGTTAGAGCAAGGAGAGCCAATGGATGTTATCTACCTGGTCTTCAAGAAGGCCTTTGACAAGGTGCCACACAGGAGGCTACTGAGTAAGATAAAGGCCCATTGTGTTACAGCAAGGTGCTAGCGTGGACGAAAAGGTCCTTCTCAGGATGGCAGTCGGTGACAAGTGGTGTTCTGCAAGGCTCAGTGTTGGGACCACAACTCTTCACTTTATACATTAACGATCTGGATGAAGGAACTGAGGGCATTCTGGCTATGTTTGCAGATGATACACAGATAGGTGGAGAACCAGGTAGTATTGAGGAGGTGGGGAGGCTGCAGAAGGATTTGGACAGGTTAGGAGAGTGGGCAAAGAAATGGCAGGCGGAGTACAATGTGGAAATGTGTGAGGTCATGCACTTTTGTAGGAAGAATAGAGACATGGACTATTTTCTAAATGGGGAGAAAATTCAAAAGTCTGAAGTGCAAAGAGAATTGGAAGTTCCAGTCCAGGATTCTTTCAAGGTAAATTTGCAGGTTGAGTCAGTACTTAGGAAGGCAAATGCAATGATGGCATTTATTTTGCGAAGACTTGAATATAAAACCAGTGATGTACTTCTGAAGCTCTATAAGGCTCTGGTCAGACCACATTTGAAGAATTGTACTCAGTTTTGGGCCCCATATCTCAGGAAGGATATACCGGCTCTGGAGCATGTTCAGAGGAGGTTCACGGAATGGTCCGAGGAATGAAAATCTTGACGTATGAGGAATGTTTGAGGACTCTGGGTGTATACTAGATGAAGTTTAAAGGATGAGGGTGCATCTAATTGAAACATACAGAATACTGAATGGCCTGGACAGAGTAGATGCTGGGAAGATGTTTTATTGATAGGAGAGATCAGGACTCGAGGGCATGGCCTTAGAGTAAAGGGAAAACATTTTAGAACTGAGATAAGGGGAAGCTTCTTCAACCAGAGAGGTGAATCTATGGAATTCACTGCCTGAGAAGCTGTGGAGGCCAGGTCATTGAGAATATTTAAGACAGAGATAGATAGGTTCTGGACTATCAAAGGGTTCAAGGATTATGAGGAGAATGAGGGAGAATGGGGTTGCGAAGCTTATCAGACATGATTGAATGGTGGAATAGACTTGATGAACTGAATGGTCTAATTTCTGCTCCTGTGTCTATGGTCTTATGGTCTAATAAGATCACCTGCCAGTCATCTAAACTTTAAGGAGTAAATGCATAACCCATTCAGCCATTATTGATAAGTGAAATTCCAGAAAGTGAAATTCAGTGATCCATATAAAGTCTTTGGGAGGGTTGGTAAAGTGACTTATCTGATAAATACTCCTGACTATAGGAAGAAGCAGTGATGGCACATAAACATGTTGAAAGTGATCATCATTGGAATAGAGAAGAGAATAAAGACAAACAAATGTTTCAACACTGAAATGTAACAGTGACAATAACACTGAGGCGTAAAGAGGGCTAAACAGTTCTCAAAGCGATTCGCTTCTAATTTGACTAGCTAACTCAGAGATATTAGAACAGTTAGACACTGTCTTCTGATATTTCAAGAGAGGACAATGGGATGATCTTGTAAGACTACTGAGAAAGTATAAAGTACCTGCAGAGGTTTATAAAATCATGAGAGGCATGGGTAAAATGAACAGCCTTGGTCTTTTTCCCAGGTTGTGAGTCCAAAATTAGAGGGCATAGGTTTAAGGTGCGAGGAAAAAGATTTAATTGGGAGCTGAGGGGCAGCTTTCCCATGCAGAGGGTGATGCGTGGATGGAATGAGCTGCCAGAGCAGCTGGTGGAGGCTGGTACAATTACAACATTTAAAAGGCATCTGGATGTGCGCATGAATAGTAAGAGTTTAGAGGGATATGGGTGAAATGCTGGCAGATGGGACAAAACCAGTTTAGGATATCAGGTCAGCATGGACGAGATGGACTGTAGGCTCTCTTTCTGTGCTGTATAACTCTATGACTGTCGAGATACACCTGGAGATCATATACTAGCGAGGTATGCTGTGATGTAGAAGTGTCAGGACCATGGCAGATGTGTCAAAGACCAGAGGCCATAAGTTTAAGGTGGTGAGCAGAGCAAGTCACTGACCGAGTCCCCGAGTGAGGGAGCAGAGCACCAAGTGACAATCTTCTTCCTCTGGCAAGCAATGGTTCCCAGGCTCCAGGATGATTCACAGCGACCTCCCTGTCTCCTGGCTTCCTGCAGCAGCCGCCTGGCATGCTTGGCATCCACTTGGCCACCTGCAGCGTCCACCCGACTTCCTGCAGCGTCCACCTGGCCTCCTGTAATGTCCACCCGATCTCCTGCAGCGCCCACCCAAACTCCTGCAGCTTCCACCCGGTCTCCTGTAGCGTCTACCTGGCCTTCTGCAGCGTCCACCCGATCTCCTGCAGCGTCCACCCGATCTCCTGAAGCATCCACCCGATCTCCTGCAGCTTCCACCCAATCTCCTGTGCGTCCACCTGGCCTACTGCAGCGACCACCTGATCTCCTGCAGCATCCACCCAGCCTCCTGCAGCATCCACCCAGCCTCCTGCAGCATCCACCCAGCCTCCTGCAGAGTCCACCCAGTCTTCAGGTTGAGGGGCCTGTTACTGTGCTGTATGACTCTATGATTAAAACAACATCCTTATGGTGTGAGTCCAGAGAAACAATGAATTAGAAAAAGAGATTTAATACATTTTGGAAAACCTGATTGAACTTGGCCAAAGCAACGGGAGTGCACTGATAGTGTTAGTTCCAAAACTGGATCAATCAGACAGATTCCATATGGATTTCTGAAAGGTAAATGCAGTCACAAACACACAGATTCACACCCAATTCCACGGTTAAAAGATAGTATCCATAATTTTGGTAGTGCATCATTACTTTCTAAGGGTGATCTATTGAATGGTTCCATTAACGTCAAGGGCTAAAGAAAGATCTGCCTTATGACACCAATAGGTTATACCAATGTTGAATTATATCATTCATGTTAAAGAACAGTCAAGATACATTCCAGGTGGCTATGAATCTCACTGTAGTGGAGCTTCATAGCTCTATAGTTTATTTCGATGATATTTTGGTATGTATAGTAACACTTGGGAAGAACATGTAAGAAAAGTGAAAGATCTGTTTAAGTAATTATTGTTGGCTGGCTTGGTAAGAAATTGAGCCAAAAGTGAAAATGCTAACTTACCTCAGACTGATACTCCCTCTAAGGGCAACAAAATTTTGCTTTACTCTCCATCTGCCACATGCCTGTGTTTCATATGAGATGAGAATTCCCGTGTTCGTACCAGCAGCTGGTTTTCCACCGCAGAGTTTGGAAACAGGAGCTGGGTCTATTTTTGTTTCGGAAACCCACCTTCATTGGTAAACAGCTTGAAGTTCAGGTTTTCTTGGGGGTGATTGCTTAGGTAATCTAGAGAGAAGTTTCCTGTCTAATTAAAACTGATTGAGCAGGATTGCAGGCAACTTTTTATACTCCCAAACCAGCCATCATTGAAGATGCTTGTTGTTACAAGATTTCTATCAAAGTTCACCACTTCACCACAGTGAAGCAGTAAGTCACAGCTTTAAGGGAGCTGAAGACCTGGCAGCAATGAGGAAGAGGAAGGAGGTTTCTTTTTTGCTAGAGGTTGGTAGTAGAATGCCACATCATCGTGAAGCCTTGGTACCAACTGGTGTTATCCATCTCTGCCTCCAATTTCACCTCCTCACTTCCTTTCCGCCTTTTCCCCGAATGAGATGTTTGCGGTTCACTGTTATCAAGGACCACACCCCTCAGGAGGGCCTTGTTATGGATAGTGCAGTACAGCAATCCAATGACCAAACTGCTTGCAGAAGGATGTTGTAGAGCAGCATCCGACTATTTCTGGCAGTGGATCCAGAGACATTTGTAACCCACTCTGTTGTCCAACTTCAGTGAAAAGAGCATCTGTCTCCCTGGTTAATGCACCATTTACAGCCATTTGTAAGCTGCTCCAGAAATCCTCACTGAGGAGTGCACTGGGGTCTGTGGGAGTCTTGAGAGTCACCATTTGGGTGACTTGAGAGTCACCATTTTTTCAACATTATTTAGTTCTCAGTCATCGCCACGTATTTTTGCCTCAGCCTGTGGATCCTGTGTTATCTACTCCTGGGCATTTTGCTCCCTGTTGTCCAGGGCACTGTACATTCTGTGCAGGCTGTGGCTCCTAATCTCCAATGGTTTTGATTTCTGAGGGTGCAGCACATATTTCCCATTGCACCTGAACTGATAGTGAGGTGGCATCCAGCACTGGGGCCCATATGATGCCAGGAGGGAGATCAAACCATTCAAAACCAGGAAAGCTTTTAATGCTCTCACGCGCATACACACACACACATCACCAAAACCACTAATGCCAAGCAATAGCATCTCCACACAGAAGAAGATCAAAAATAATGAATGCGATATGAAAGCTAAGTCAGAACTGATTGTCTGTGCAGTTGGTATTTGAAGCAGAGGATGAAACCCACTGCCCAGAGTCAATGCTCACTAATAAATTATGAATGGACATAAAATCCTTCAAACACAGACACACTCCAATAGGGCTCACTAGTTTTCAAATATATTCAAACATATCTGTCTGTATATTTACTGTACATTCCTTATTGAAACAACAGAGACAGCTTAAGTGAGAAACATGGTTTGCAGTCTCAGTTCAGTCAGATTTTTCTTTTCGCAAATCTTGGAGATAACAAAAATCTCTTCCCTCTCAACCTAGCTATTACATTTGGCCCTGATTCTGTCTTTATTCAGAAGTGGTCAATTTCATGGCAATGGAGAGTTTGTTTTCATGATTTTCTTTTGTTATGCTTGATGCTGTTTTTCAAACAGTACAATGAATGAACAAACCTAGTCTTATAACATTAAACAACAGCATTAAACTAATTAGAACTGTAACAAAGAAATAAATGCCTGGGAATTTGTCATAATACATTATAGCTGCAAAAATAACATTCCGACTACAGTGAGAGGTGAAGGAACAAGTTTAAGCAGTGACAATTACATTTAAAAAGCAGAACACCATTAAAACTATTAATATTCAATTTTCATTGCCAGCATGAATTCTGAAAGTATTCAAAGAGTTATTTTCAGAATTGCTGATAGCTGAATGATTAATATGAATGACACATCTCCATTCTGTATAAGTGAGCCCCATTGGAAGGTGTTTACATTTGAAGGATTTTATAGATGTTGCCCATTCTATACATTGCGGTCAGTCAGAGGAACCATGTTTACAAGCTGAATTGATAGCACTTGGTACCACTAAATAAATATAACATGATGTTGATTATTACTATTTGCAATAATCTTTTGGTAGATGCATAATTCCAAGATATACTCTTTTTTACTAATATTTAAAAATGATCTACTTTTATTTGCTTGTGCTCTGTCTTACAGAAACCTGTCTTAGCAACTCACCACAATCTGACTAGTAAATGTATGACTCTTCCTTTCATTTTTATTATTTGATAATTTTGACTTTTGTGGGCTTTCTGTGAATCCAGGCTCCACTTGCATAAGTTAGTCAGCTGGTCACAGTACGATGAGACTTGGCTGCTTGGATTAACCCCCAGAGTGTCTCTTCATCTTTGCCATTAGAATCTTGACTTCAAACAGCGACAACCCCAGTAAAATTGCCAATCTTTTATGGTATATTATTCAATATTTTCTTTGCAATAAATCACTTCAGAAGAATGTTTCTTAGGGATGTAGCAAACCTGCCGATGTCATCCCCAAGTGGAGGCTTATGTCAACATGCCTTGATCAACTACTGTGCAATCTCCTTGCTTGGAACGCAATCAAAGTACACACCATTAGCAAAATCACAGCATTGTCCAGCTTTTATGCTGCCAAAGGCACCATTTAATATCATCGAAACAACTTCTGGAAAACTCCACACAGCTCATGCAGCTGTGCATTTGGCAAGAAGGTAGCGTGATATGGTACCACATGGAGCAACGGGCAAGAGTCCAGATTGGAACTGCTCCAGGGCTCACACTTGGTGCTTGCTTATTGTTACATCAGTAGAAAATGGAGGCCAAGTGGAGCTTGCAGGACAGATGTAGAGAGAGCTTTTCTCAGCTCTTTTATGCCAGCTTATTTACTCAGGAACAAATCCCCAAGTAAAGCAATGTGTTTGTTTAGCAGCTCATGCCCATAAAAATGAAATAAAAACTGCAAAAGGTGACAGGTAAAAACACTGAGAGAATGTATTAGCAGCAAATGATGTGTACCTATTCCATCAACCTGTCCAGTCAGAAAGATTTTAGGCCACATTTGTATTACACATCTGCTTTAAAATGAGGGATAAGTTGCAATGAAGTAGCATTTTGCTACAAGCTATGTTTCAGAGAATCACACAGCACCAAAGAACCATATACAGCACCAATGGACCATATACAGCACCAAGGGCCATATACAGTACCAAGGAACCATATAGATCACCAAAGGACCATATACAGCACCAAAGGGCCATATACAGCACCAAAGAACTATGTACAGCACCAAAGGACCATATACAGCACCAAAGAACCATATACAGCACCAAAGAACCATATACAGCACCAAAGGGCCATATACAGCACCAAAGGGCCATATACATCACCAAAGGACCATATACAACACTAAAGGGCCATACACAGCACAAAAGAACCATATACAGCACCAAAGGGCCATATACAGCACCAAAGAACCATTTACATCACCAAAGGGCCATACACAGCACCAAAGGGCCATATACAGCACCAAAGAACCCTATACAGCACAAAAAGGCCATATACATCACTAAAGGACCATATACAACACTAAAGAACCATACATAGCACCAAAGAACCATTTACATCACCAAAGTGTTATACAGCTGTCCAATTTCTTTAACTAATTCTGTTTCTTTTAATGTTGCCCCATTTTGTGTTTTGAACTCAGGGTATCCAAGTTCACTGCACAGTATACTTATTTACATTGGTAATCAAAGAAATCATAGAATCCCTACAATGTGGAAATAGGCCCTTTGGCTCAACAAGTCCACACCAACCCTCCAAAGAGTAACCCACCAGACCCATTCCCCTACCCTATTACTCCACATTTCCCTTGACTAACGTACCTAACTTACGCATCTCTAAACACTATGGCACGTTTAGCTATGCCAATTCACCTAGCCGCTACATCTTTGGATTGTGGGAGGAAACCGGAGCGCCTGGACAAATCCCCCACAGACGTGGGGAGAATGTGCAAACTTCACACAGATAGTCACCTGAGGCTGGAATTGAATCCGGGTCCCTGGCACTCTGAGGCATTAGTGCTAATCACTGAGCGTCCATGCCACCTGTCCCTGGGTAAGACATACACCCAATCTTTTGTTCTAAACACACCTGCATGTTGGTCATGTGCCATCTTAATCACCCTTATTATTCAAGACATTTCTTCTGTATTCCTGAGAATTTGGACAATTGATGACTCAGCAAGGTTGTTCCAACTCATTTCCCAAAGCCGGCGACAGTAAGCACATGTCTGAAAGGTATCTAAACCATGTAACTAAAGTGTAAGACAACATAACTTATCAGATTGACAGTGTCAATGATGTGGTCTATAAATGAGCTGCTACCCAAGTACTCAACGTAGAATTGTTCAATTGCTTAATCTCTGGTATAATTCAGTGATTAACGATGCAACCCAATCCATCATGGCCCACTCATACCACACACCACACTGCCAAGACCTGACTTCATATCCCATGACTTAACCCTCCAACCTCTTGACACAACTACATAAACTAACTGACCAAACTATACATTCTGCACACACCCAAACTGACTACCACTCCAGTCATAAAACCCCGAACCCACTAACCAATCTGACTACCCCTCCATCCAACCTGACTACACCACTCTCAATCTGACCACACACCCCTTAACCTAACTATACATGTCCCTCTATGACTACAACCTTCTCATCTGAACTACCAACCTGCTGGCCCAAATGCTAGCCCTGACTCAAAACCCAGACTCATACATCAATATATAGCCAGACCACTCACTCCTGATGATCTGCCCCCAATGACAATCTCCATCTACCCATCCTTTCACTGCCTCCTGAGCAGGTTACCCATGCTCGTAGACCCCAAACTCTGCATCTCTCCAACCTGATGAGTCACCCCCTCCCCAGCCCCACTATCTGTACCCACGTCCCCCAACCCAAACATCTGCCTCCATCTCACCAGCCATCCACTGACTAACTCACTAACCTCATTGAAACTTCTAAAAATAAACCTGACGATAACAGCTGATGTTATTAAAGTGGGGCTAATCCTCTGCATTACTCCCCTTCACCAGCTTTCTCCTGGATCACCTTACTGAGGTATTCAGGCAAGATCAAACATCCCAGCTGAAAGTGTATAAAAAGATCAAATTGCAGAAATGCCCATGCAGCGTCATCTCTGATTGGGTGGTCCAGCTCATTGCGATGATTCTAGTTATAATATTTAAAGGGCTCACTGCTGCTTCAGTAGTACCTCAATTCATCAATACCATCTTCCATTCCAATTTCTGGATGCATGCCAACAATTAGTCAATGACCTAAGTCTCCATGAGGAAGCAGTTTGACTCATATTTCCCTAGAAAAATCAGCATATGTACTCAATGTGTTGGATCTCTGCCCTGAATAATCTGGCTCACCACCAGCCAACAGTTCACAACTGCTACTCACATTATGAACATTCATTGTTTCAACTTGTGCTTTGTCCTCAATATCAGCATCACCTGTTTGTGTTTATATTAGTGTCAGCTAAACACAGGAGTGATGATTGTCGGTTCTTACATGAGCAAAGTGACTATGACTATTACTTCCTTCGCATATGTGTGGGATTTTTTTGAGTTGACAATAATCAGCTTGTGTGTTTACTTAATCAAAGACTATACTCTCGACCTGAGTACTGAAGCAGAAGCTTTTCAAATATTGTTGGATTGCTCACTCCACTGACGGATAAATGAATTTTTCAATATTTATATTTGTTATATGGTTCAGTAGCAGCTTGAATAACATTAAATGGTCATCTTAACTGATGCTTCCACGATTGTTACACATTCACGTAAATCAGAAAGAGAAGCAGATGTCCTATTTAATACATAAAACTCCAAAAAACATTTTTCATTTTGTGAAACCAAGGAAGATACAGCAATATTTGAAATCATTTTTGCATTTAATGTCATACCCAGATGGGTTGAAATAATTACTCTCATCACATTTTGGAAGGTGACAAAGGATGCCAAAAAACCCAATGGAGACCAAGGCAGCAGTGGGTACATTGTATCCAGGAGGGCTGGGCATTTAGATACCAAGAGGCCAGAAGGTTGGCATAAGACCAGAACAGATGGGACAAGTTGCTTTATCAAGGCTCAGGAGGAACTGGCAGAGAAAAATAAATAAAATACTGTTTGTGTAAACAGAGCTCCACTAAAGTGAGCTGGGGGACTTGTTCAGCACTGCATGATGATGTCATTATTTTCTCTACAAGTTTCATCTATTCCCCTATGATTCAGAAGAGGAGTGAATTGCAGTTTGACTCCAGACAAAGATGAAGCTTTTCTGTCTTTTTAATCTCTGCAAATCCCCAACTAATTCCCAGAGGAAAGATTTTGGTTATGTCCAGATATAGCTATTAAATCAAATGCAGTGAAAGGAATTGTGCAAAGGAAATTGCATTCATTCAGAGTGTAATGGTAACCAGCATGAATTGGCTGTAAGGTTTATACAGCACCTACTTATTCAGGTACACACTTGATTTTTTTAGTTTATGTCTGTTGAAAAATGGAGAAGGTTAAAATATATTAGTCCTTTTGAAATGCTGTAAATACTTGTTTTACTGGTTTGCTTTCTCAATCTTTGCATGTTCCTCTTCACCCCAGGTGATTACTCCATCAGCTGAAATGGTAGAATAGTGTCAGCCACGTCCAACATGATTTACCTGTGATTATAAGAGTGGCATGATGTAGGCTGCAGCTTCCTTAGAGCATGCCAAAAACGCCATATTTACTAGACTGCATATTTCTGGCTATTTGATGTTTTGTCTAACGATTGGTAATAATGTGCAAAACTTCAACAGGATAGTATCCCATTCTTTTGTTCTGTTTCTTTTTAAGTTGTACTGTGGAGCGGTCCATTTTGTTGTCCTCTACTTTCAAATTACTTTTTACGGAACAAACCAGTGAGACTTGGACTGGAATGCGTCATCTCTTCTACCTAATTGCAGACCTCTTCATATTGGGTCTTCTTGAATGTTCATTAGACAGAGACAGTGATCAGAGGTCAATAACGAGAGAGGGAGCTAAAGCTGACAGATGCACCACCTCATTATCAGCTCAGAAACACCATCCATAGCTTGATTGGTCATGCTTTCACATGGGTAATAGTTTGTGGTTCATGTGATTGTGGACTGGACATGGCCTGTGTAAATTAGTTTTCTTCGGCCCAGCCACATTTGATTTCCAAAAATTTATTTCTGGCCGCCCCCTTTCTTTACCATTTCAGGAATAATTTTGTTTGTACATGTTGTCAAAGCATTGGTTGTATAGTTAGTTTTTCAATCAATCTATTCAAAAATGTTACAACACACCTCTGGAGCAGGTGGGTCTTGAACTTTTACCTTCTGACCAGCATTCCCTCTAAGCTATGGATCCCTGCGTAACCGATCCAAGGTTCCCCGCATGGTGATTGGCACTAGCATGCAATCGCAGCACTGACTTCTGGGTCCGGATGGTCACTGTCATACACGGACCTCGAAGGTCTGCACAATCAGAAAGTAAATTAGAGGAAATATTCCTTCTATTCCAGAGGTAGGGACACTAGGCCCCTTACGGAGTGGTTGGTGTGGTATGATTTGAATTGAAAGACTACTGATTATTGGGATCAGCAAATTAGATTATGTGGGAACTGAAGAATTTACACATGTCAGCTCGGATGCACCAATAGCAAAGGGTCAGTCCTCATACTGAGGACTGTTCTTCAGGCCTTTGTCTTCTGCTAGCCCCATTGAACACTGCAGCATCACAGAGCTACAGTTTGCAATTCTCACTTCATGGAGATCGTGACACGAAGACAGAGAGAGTGGCATTTATATTTGTACTTGTGAAAACAGAGCTCCCGATCTGAACCCACATTGGTGGTAGGTATGTTAGAATAAGTGTAGGCCATTCAGCTTCTTCAACCTGTTGGAACATACGTTTATACCATGGTTGATCTGTGCTTCAATGCCATTGTCATTTATGTGCCTTTGGTACATATCCCTTGATGCCCTTACCTAAGAAAATATATTGATCTCAATCTTGAAAACTTCATTGACACAGAGTTCATGTTTTTTTCAGGAGACTGATGCTTTCTCTGAAGACCAGCAGCTGGACAATCTGCGAATACTTATTTTTCTGACTTCAATTGGTATTTTGCCAGGTTTTGTGTTTTGATACTCTGCAGAAGTTTGCTTTTTATTGGATGTTGTTTTTTTTGCAGAATTGGATAGTTGGATGTACATGTACAGTTTAAAAGGTCATTACAGGCCATTCTGCGATAACGTGTGTTTTGTCAACACAAATTCGCTGTAATGCGATTGACAAATTGAGGACAAAAGTTTCTAATGTGCGAACTTTTAAAATGTGTGATGGCTGTAATGCGATTACAGCACCAACACTTTAAGCACTGTTTCTAAAGTGTGATTTTTCTATAATGCAGGGTTGCATAAGAACATAACCATCATGTTATAGAAGAACTACCTGTATTAATACATTTTATATCTCTTGTTGAGGCAGGTGTAGAAATAAACCAATTATTTACTGATTATCTGAAGGAATCTGGTTATACACCGTGAAATTATTTCTTACATTGGCATTATCGCCTCTTTAACTTCAACTTCTGTTGTCAGCAGCTGAAGAATGGAGTGAAGAGGGAAGTCAGCTAACCCCTCTTAACTTAGTTGTAACAAGGACTTCTTAAAAGGTTCCATCAGCCTCGTCAAACATGTTCAGCCCAAATCAATACTCAATCTATTTTCTTTTTGTTTATGATTGTCTCATATCTCATTTATTCTGAATCCTGACAAAGGTGACTGAGATTTTCTTGCAGGTTTCACCAAACTGAGTGGAAGGACTCATTTTACTTTTTTTTTCAGACTTCCCTCCTGAGAGTGAAACCAGCCAGAGAGTGATTTCAGCTAAGTCATTAAAATTGGATGTGGTAGTTGGAGAGGCAGGTGGTGTAGAAATCAGGCGGTACAACAGGAAGTGGACATTCAGTGAGTGCGAATGGGGCGGTGATGGAAGGAATCTGAATCTGAGATCACAAGGTATAGGGTCAGAAGTCAAATGCGAAAAGGAATTATCTACATTGTGGAGGCTTTTGTGAGTGTTTTGAAGAAATGCCTATTGCACGCAGTAACACTCCAAATCCTTCTGTTGTGCCAGCATTTCAGTTACAAAATTTATTCTTTGACTTTGGGTCTTTGCAGTTCTTTTTACCTGCTGGGATTCCTGTGGTCTGGGCTTTCTAGATAGAAGGCTCTGAAAATAACACTTAAGTTAAAACTGAAGGATGGAGACTTGCAGGAGGTCCAAGATCCAAACAAGCTCCTGAGATTAGGTTGGCTGCCAGCACACAAACCTTCATCTACCCAGCTCCAATGGCTTGTAGGAAGTGTAGGAAATACAAGCAAGATCTAGCAGACTTCTAATATCACATCTGCGTTCAGCATAATAATTATATCATTTCTTTCATATTTTTCAAACAATTATCAAATTATTGGGTACTGGCAGAAACAGTGGGGTAACAACATTTATGCTATATACCATTCTGTTACTCTGGACAAGCCTAATTTTACGAATAAAAACAGAAGTGAAATTCCTAACATTACATCTAATTAAGGAGCTCTGCAAGTTTATTTGAAAGAACAAGCATATCTTTTAAGTGTTTAATCTGAATACTGATAACAGTGATTCACTGAACATGTTATTTTCAATGAATATAATTAATTTGAACTCAATGGCTTTAATGTCCATTCTTTATGTATATGATTAGGACATTCAACTCTGATCGCCTTGATCATATTAAAATTGTGTCTGATGAGACAATGAATCATTTTTTTCACATTACTACCAAGTAGGAATCGATAGAAATTGATAGAAGTGTTGTAAATAAGTCACATACAAGTCTTTTAAATATATTTCTTATTATTACTTCTTGTAATCATTTCTTTATCAAAACAGCAGCAAATATTTAGGTGTTATCTAATAGATTATCTAAATCTGGACTATTTCATAGCAGTTTCTCAGTTAATTTGCTTATTCACAGAATCCCCACAGTGTGGAAACAGGTCTTTTGGCCCAATAAGTCCACACCAACCCTCCAAAGAGTAACATACCCAGATCCATTCCCCTATATTTACACCTGACTGATGCACTTAACTTACACATCACTGAACCTTATGGCAAATTCACCTAAGCTGCATATCTTTGGACTGTGGGAGGAAATCCACATGGGCAATATGCAAATGCCGCACAGATAATCACCCATGGCTAGATTTGAACCCAGGTCCCCGGCACTGTGAGATAGCAATGCTTACCACTGAGCCACCATGCCACCCGATACAAGCCATTGTTTCATAAACAATTATTCCACAGGCAACAGGTCATTTTATCTCTTAGTCTGAAACTTTACATTTGAATTTTCTGCTCTGGTGAAGGGAGTTGGAAATTTTAAGTAATGGAAACAATTATTATCAATCGAAACAGTCAGATTTCAGCTATATTGAGGCAAAGAATGAATCACAATGAAACTAAACTAAATGAATGGAATTATACATTGAGGTAACTGTAACAGGCACCTTAAAACAGGTAGACTAGACTGAGGAAAATCAGAGAGACTTACTTTCTATATTTGAGCAATGGTCAGTCTCATGTAAAAATCAAACTCAACCTTTGACAAAAATCATTTATTAGTTGACCCCCACTCTTCAGTCAAAAATCAAGCTATGTTTAATACCACCCACTTCTGAGGTCAACCTCACCATGGTGTAAACCTATTCAACAGAATCATAGAAAGGATGTCACTAAAGGCAATATTGAAGTTCAGGAGCTGTTCCTCCAAGCTAATGTGAGGCCTCAGGGTTTTCTTAAAATGTCAGAATAATAGAAGCTGCATGAATGGGTGGAGTCAGGCTCTCACAAAACCAGGGTTTTAGTTTACCTTTCAATGATTGTTGGGATCTTGAAGCCAGATGTAGAAGCTGTTATTCCTCTCCCTATTACAGCTAAAAGCCAGAGTTCTTCCTGCTGCAAGAATTGAGTGTGAGGCAATCTGTTTTACTGAATTTGCCTTTGCTAAGGGAGTGTCTATGGGATGTTACTATTGGAACAGTTGCTGCTTAGTAGTTAAATTATCTTATTCTATTAAGTTTTTCAGTAGAGTTAAGTTATTCTAATTTTTCTTCCTTTTGTTTGTATTTTAACTGTAGGGGAAGAACAAAGCATGTTTTGCTTAAAGTGTGTTTTGCTTAAAGAGAAGTATTGAATTACACCTGGAACACAGCACCTTCCACCTGCCTTTAAATAAGATAAAGGTTAGGGTGTAAGCTACCTCCTGGATATATTTCGGGGGATTGGTCTGGTCCATAACAAGTTAATAATAACATCGCAGACAAGCTGGCAATGCTCATTATGCATGAATTTGAAGAAGAGGTCCAGAGAAAATAAATCTGGTGATGGTTTCAAACAGGCCAGTTCCGTAATTGAATATCAATTGAATTGCAAAACTGGTATGATCTTAAGTAACACATTCACAGCAAGGGAAGATGCATATATATAAAAAAACGTTTGAAACAACTCACCAATGTAGCCAAGGTCATAGCAGATTGATCATTTGCTTCAGAAGTCATGGCAGGGGAACTGTCAATGGATTGACCATATGAGACAGATGCATGGAAGGGTCTCCAATTGTTGTGTGCCATTGATATATGTAGGCCACAACCTTGTGACCAAAAAGGGGATTTTAAGAGCACCTATGAGAATATTACCCTTATACAAGCAAATGTTATTCAACATTGCACATTTTGTAGCTAGCCCTGGTGGTATACAGGCTCAAGGAGGGGAATTCATTCTGCAACAGAAGGCCAAGTTTTCACAGCATCTTCCAGCAGTACTCAACAACAGTCTTACCATATATCAGCAGTTTATGATCAAACCTTGACGGAAGAATGGATACAACTTGGCTTGTGTTGGGAAAATGGATAAGTGTCTCAAGAATTTTGAAATGCCAGTCAGTACAGCAATGAGCAAATGTGGATAGAAAATAATGTTCATGAAGACCATTAAAAGAGTAGCTTCACTACTGAGTTGTGGGGATGCCTGACACAAATATGCTTAAGCCAATTGTGCTAAACAAGAGACACCTCCCAAACGGTGTAATTGTTCACTTTCACAGTATAGGATGAATGGATGGATGGATGAAGATAGTTTGGAAATATGTTGAGGAAGGCTTGGAGGCTTAGGACAGGAGAAAGGGAAAAGTCTTTTCATCTGGAGCAGTTCAGGTCACATATTATGTTGTTGCTAAGTTAGGATACAAACCTAGGGTATTGGAATGATTCTTGCTTATCTGAATAGCTTGGTTTAAACACTGGGTGAAATTCCAGACAAATATTTGATATACCATGAGAATGAAAAGGGATAACAAGATAATTGGAGGAGAAAAGACAGACATCAACAGAAGCAGCAAAACAAACTCTGACATTATCAATCCTGTGTGGGTAGGTTTTGGAGACTTTCAATAAAATCAGAATGGAGATTGTTGTCAAGTCACTTGAGGACTATGGGTCAGCCATTGCACTTGATGGGACAGGAGACTATTATTAGTGTGATAATATTACCAAAAAATACATGACCGCTGATGAAAATGATGTTGAGGATCTGAACGATGATGCCATTCAAGGAGTAGATTTTGTTTTCAGTCAATCATAGGACATGGACATTGCTGGCTGGATCAGTATTTATTGCCCAGCCTCAGTTGACCTTGAGATGATGATAGGGCGCTGTCTTCTTGAACCACTATTTGGTGGGAGTACTCTACAATGCTGCTAGGGCAGGGATCCCAGGGATTGGACACAGCAATATTGAAGAAACAGTGGTGTATTTCCAAGATGGGATGGTAAAGTCATTGAACAGGAACGGCTGATAGCTAGATTTTCTCTTGTTGGAGAAGGTCATTGCCTGGCTCTTGTGTGGCATGATAATTACTTGCCACACATCATTCCAAGCCTAGATATAGATGAGGTCTTGCCGAATTTGGACATGGACCAAATCAGTATCTGAAGAGTTGTAAATGATGCTGAGCATTGCGTATTCATCAACAAGCATCCCACTTCCGATTTTATGATGAAGGGAAGGACATCAATGAAGCAGGAGAATATACATTGAGAAACTCTTGAAGAGATGTCCTGGAGCTGAGATGATGGACCTCCAAACAACCACAACCTTTATTGCTTGGTCAAGATATGACTGCAACCAATGGTGAGGTTTCTCCTGATTCGAGTTTTGCTAGGGCTATTTGATACCACACCAAGTCAACTGTATATCAAAGGTAGTCACTTTCACCTCATGTTCCTTCTCTTTTGTCGTTTGAACCAAGGTTGTAATGAGGGCAGAAGCTCAATGGCCCTGGTGGAACCCAAACTTATTGCTATTTTTAATCAATAGTAGGACTGTTGGTGAATCCATCCATCATTTTACTAATGATTGAGAGTAGTGTCAGCAGCATAGCTATGTTACAGCAGCTTGGCTAGAGACGTAACAAGTTCTGGAGCACAAGTGCTTGGTAATAATGCCAGAATGTTGTCAGGACCCACAGCTTCTGCAGTATCCAGTGCCTTCAGCTTTGATATCACATGGAGTGATTCAGACCCACTGAAGAATGGTTCCTGTGATGTTGGGGATGTTATTTGGCCTTGTCAAAAAGCAGCAGGGTGATTTTGATGGGTTTTAATAAATGTGCGCTACATGGTCTGCTCCCAAGCTCCATTCCTGTGAAAAAACTGGGCTAAATCCTATCAATTTGTATTTGGTAAATTTATTTTTGTTTTGATTATTTTGATAAATGTAATTAATGCAGTGTACCGAAGTTCCTGTCTGCTGCCATGGAGGTTATTATTTTACAGATTACTTACAGTGTGGAAACAGGCCCTTTGGCCCAACAAGTCCACACCGACGCGCCAAAGCATATACCACCCAGACCCATACTCCTACATTTACCCCTTCACCTAACACTACGGGTAATTTAGCATGGCCAATTCACCTAAGCCTGCACACTTTTGGATTGTGGGAGGAAACCGGAGCACCCGGAGGAAGCCCACGCAGACACGGGGAGAACGTGCAAACTCCACACAGAGAGTTGCCTGAGGCGGGAATTGAACCCGGGTCTCAGGCGCTGTGAGGCAGCAGTGCTAACCACTGTGCCACCATGCCGCCCATGCTGAGAAATAAAATATTAGCAATAAAAAGACTTCCCCAGCTCCATGTGAGCTACTTTTGGGGGCTGGATTGTCAGGAAAGGTTTCTACCATGGCAGCTATGAAGGGAAAGACTAGATCTAAAACCCTCTAAAAATGTTGACACCGTACATTTTGGCTAAAAATGTTTCTTAGAAGGTTGACTCTTACATGAGTAAATACAATAAACATCAGCTTCAAAGATATGCTTGTATTTTGGAATAGGCCTTGAATCTATGACCTTCTGACTCATGTGTAACAGTATTATCATTGAGCCAAGCCTGACATTTACAAAACCAGGTGAAAAGAACAATAACCTTTTTTGAACACAAACATGCTACAAGACAGATTATTCCCCGAGGGTTAACACACAGTGAAACAAAATATTTATCCATAACACCAGAGAGAACAAATCAGATTACTGTGCACCAAAAAAGCATGTAGAAATTAATTCAAAGAGAGTGGCCTAAGCCAACATGAAGCAACATTTCCAGGTGACCTTTGATGATTGAAAGAGAACTAATAGGTGAAGTGGTATTGAGCGGGAGCTTGCCAGAGGTAGTATCATAAAGATCAGCCTCTGATGATAAAAAGATCAAGTGAAGAAAGTAGATTTGAAGTAATTCAGAGAGGAAGCAATAATGTGAACAAGGGTGGACAGCTGAAAAGACTATTCAAATAGTGTGCTGAGACTGTTGAAGCTTTTAAAAATGAGATCAGTGATGCAAATTCCTGAGAACATACAAGCCAATGAAGCGACAAAAAGATGGATGCCTCAGTAATGTGTTAACTGAAGATACTGAGGCTGAATATGGTCAGAATGAATATCGAATGGCAATGAAGCCTCCACAATGAATACCATATACGTAGTTAAAATAACTCAAATAAAACCAAGACAGAAGTAGTAATTCTTCTCAGTTAGTTCTTGCCAGAGTCAGATTTAATTCAGATCGATCAAAAAGATGGTTTTGTCTAGTGAAGATGTCTGTCGCAATTACACACTGCGATGGCTAACAACTCAGCTCTGAAATTGCAGAAGCTATGATTAATATGAAGCAACCAAGGATGAACAAACAGTACGTTAATTATCACTGGCACATTTCAGAAGAAAAGTTGATCTAACTTGCAAACTTTAATTACCTTTTTAAAAAAAATTGTGTTGAGATTATTAACTTCAGAATGATTCACTTTTCATTCTGCAGTACAAAGTTCCATCTGTTTAATCAAATTAAACTCCATTTTAATTGATTAATGTTCTTCTGAATGGTTACTGTTGAATAACTTTACAGAGGCCGGCATCCCACCACCAATCTCTCTTTATTTACAAATGCACTGCTTCTCACTGAGTCATACATTCAAGATCCTCAATCCTTTTATTTTTTTTTGATTATTTTTCCAATCAATCTGTTCAGAGATGTTATTACACACCTCTGGAGCAGGTGGGAATTGAACCTGGTCCTCCTGGTTCAGGCAATAGGACACTACCACTGTGTCACAAGAGAGCCTTACTCATCCTTTTATATGAACTCATATCCTATGAAGTTCAGTTGGCTCATTACAATCACTACAAATGTATTAATTTAACATCTGCATTAGTCACTGCTCCACCTAATCTGCCGAAAACTAACAACAGGCTTGACATGGTATGACCATCATTAAGATATAAAACTCCTGCCTGCAATAAATCAGTGCCAATCTTTACACACAAGGCCATTTTGCAAATCTCAGATCAGTTATCTATAAAAAGAAATTGGCTGGAGAGCACATTGCTAATGCATTCTTCAGTCCATTTAGATCTGACTGCAATGCTGCTGATATAGAGTTACAGTCAAAAGGTGTGGCACTGGAAGAGCACAGCCGGTCAACCAGCATCTGAAGAGCAGGAGAGTCGATGTTTTGAGCATAAACTGTTCATCAGGAAGAGCTTATGCTCAAAATGTCGACTCTTCTGCTCCTTGGATGTTGCCTGACCGGCTGTGCTTTTCCAGTGCCAATTTTTTTGACTCTGATCTCCAGCATCTGCAGTCATCACTTTCTCCTATATAGAATTATAGCCCAGAAACAGCCCCTGACACAATTGACCTCATCCTATTGCAGGTCCTTTATTCCCTCATACTCTTCACTAGCTTCCCTGAGTAATATTACTCTCTCTTTGATAGGGTGTGGCATAAACATTGTGACTAAGCTAGGAATGAAGTCATAGCAATAACACTGTGGAAATACACAACACTTATGGCTGAAATTAATTAATTCATTGGTTATATTAATCATATTGAATTCCTATTTGTTCCATTTTGTTTAAGAATGCAATGGATCTTCTATTCATTCAAGATAAAGGTCAAACTTTTGTGCAATGGAGAGACTCTCTACCCTACTGAGAATGACACCTGAGACACAAATTCTGAAATTCCAGTCAAAACTCAGTTCTCACCATTTTCACTGCTGCACTTCCATCAATTGTGGTTCAAGGAGGCAATTGTACATGTGGCAAGTCAAATAATAAAAGAAAAAAGATGGTTCTTGTTATTTCTACTGAACAAATTATAGTAACATACATATTCTGTTCACCTCCAGGCATTATCAGTCATGATGTCTCTAGTTTTGCAGTTTGCTTTGCAGATTATGGTGGCTGCCTTCCAGCACTGGCATTGTTTCTGATTGAAAGGGAAGTACCTGGCTTTCACTTAAAAATCTAACAGTCTTTTCCAGTGGCTGATCATTCTTTGTTCACAGAGCCTCTCATTTAATATGCGTATTTCCTCTCTGATGCAAAGTCATTTGTCAATTTGAAACACGTTCCCTTACCCTCAAGTCAAGAGTTAACTTTAAACAGTGCTTCAAATTTACATCATGTTCCATCAAATATCTTGTACGTCTACATTCTCCTTTCAAAGCTGGAGAGTTCATTTCCTCCTGTTTTTCCTTCAACTCAATCTCCCAATGTTAGTCGCTGGGAGAGGGGTCATCTGAACTGCCAAGAACAGCTGGCTGACCATTGGGTAAGAAGTATGTTTATTTCAAATTTCAATCCTGAACCCAGTCCAGCTATGTTTAGTTTTAATAGCAGATGACACTTACTGTAGCTTTTTAAACACAGTTTGCCTCCAGTTAAACAAGCTTTTAATGTTTAACCTATGGTTAGGTTTGCCTGGCCTGGGTAAAGCAAGTCAGTAAAAAGAGATGAGAAGGACTGGATCTATACTACAAGTGTGGTTGCAGCATTGCTTACAAAGTTGGAGGAGCAGAAACTGCATGGTGGCTCAGTGGTTAGCACTGCTGCCTCACAGCACCAGGGACCCAGATTTGATTCCAGCACATTCTCTCCATGTCTGCGTGGGTTTCCTCTGGGTGCTCTGGTTTCCTGCCACAATCCAAAGATGTGCAGGTTAGGTAAACTGGCCAGGCTAAATTGCCCGTAGTGTTCAGGGATGTGTAGGTTAGGTGCATTAGTTAGAAGTAAATGTAAGGAAATGGGTCTAGGTGGGATATGCTTTGGAAAGATGGTGTGGACTTGCTGGATCGAAGGGCCTGTTTCCACACTGGATGAAGTCTATGAAGTGTTTCTGCCTGGCCCAACAAGTTATCTAGTTTCAGGGTCACAGTTGCTGACTTGAATTTCCCACATTGAAATTCTTCTCCACGATCTCTGAAAACTATTGCTCCACTTTAACTACTGACAACCCAGCTCAAAGCTATGTTCTTCCACAAAACCCATTAGCTGGGATCCCACACTGTTTCACTGTTTGTTCATGTCCTTCACTTGTAGGCTTTCTGGCCCAGCAGTGACCGCAAGCCTGTCAATGAATCCAAATGTTTGACACAAAAGAAAAGACCTGTAATACCAGTGAATAACTCATATACTGGTCTGACTCATCTCATCTATTTCAAATTGGATATCTAGTATAGCCAATATATGTGGTTCCTTGTATTTCTGACTTTTAACTGAGATTTTCTTTCCCCCTCTCAACAGGAAGCCTGCAGAAAAACAATTAAAGATGTCCAAAACCACCAGGTCATATTGGGTGGCTTAAGTTGGTGATGAAGATAACCTCACAAATATGGTGCACCACAAAATGGAAGTTTTATAGGATGTGGCAGCCCTTTTTAAATTATATTGAAACTGACTTGTTGGCAATATTAGTTAGGGCCGTGGTATAGCCGTGGGAACCTTTATGGGCGCCTGTGGGGCCCTGGGAGGAGAAGACTGGAAGGAAAAGAATATGGGTGCTGTAGGGAGTTCTCCCAGGGATGGGAGCCTCAGTGGAGGTGTGATGAGTAAGACAGAACAAAGTACTAAGAGTATATATAATTTAAGTAACTTGAATGTAATTTAAGCCAGTATTTATTCAATATTTTTTGTAGTTTAGTTCTAGTTAAGTAGATAGGTTTGTTTTGGTGGAATAGTGGGTTGTTTAGTAACAATGGTACTGTGTTATGGCCTTGTTCTTTGTACTGTCTTTTTCTGTTCTGATGGTGTTAATTATTTTTCTTTATGTTTAAATGTTTTGTAAAAGATTTAAAAAAGCTTTTCAATAAAAATATTTATTTAAAAAAAAGGCATCCTATATTTGGGCATGAAGGGAGTTGCGAACCACTGAGCTGAACTTTTGGACTCACAAGCTCCAAAACAGCAATTGCTTTTTCTAAAAAAAAACCCTGCAGACAGCCACACTCCCTTCCAATCTTACAATTCTCCAGATGGTCAGCCCTTACTGTCACAGATCTCTAAACCTCCCCATCCTGCCACTGTTGCTGTTACTGCACTCCACACTCTGAGATCATGGCAATTTTCAGGCTTCAAAATGTGGTCACAACAGGAAACGTTTGGAAGCATTGTGGAGTAGGTCTCAGAAACTTTTCCAGGTTTCACGTCAATATTCCTCCCTGCCTCTAACTCCAAATGTGCTGCTATCAGGGCCCAGTAATCAATTGTTTTGCTCTTTTCTCCACTCCATCTGTCTCTGAGTTTATATTTTTTTTCCAATGAAGCTTGATGCTTAAAACTGGACATTCATGGGGGGGCCAGTTGACTCTTGCTAATGCGTACAATTATTCTGTGCAAAGCTGAATGAAGTTCATATTTATTAGACAGATTAAAAGCTAAGGCTTAGTAATCAATTTGATAGGAATTATTGGCAGGGTCTAATAGTCGAGCTATCTTGTCTTAGAGATCCAAAAATAAATCTCGTTTGACTTATTGTCTTACAATTAATGGAAGACTGCCATCATTTCAGGAAGGATTTTGCAGGCAATATCAGCTCAGACAGAACTACCACAGCCCTTAACTTGACAAAAACTGGCATCAGGCCTAGCAACAAGTTGTTGCTTTGCACTAAGTCTGCAAAAATAATATTGTTGGAAATCCATTGAAGTAATTTTAAATCAAAGATGAAAATACGAGATGAAAGTGAATATCTTTCAAATGGAATCCAGAATAAAATATGGCTCTGTGATCAAAGAGAGTACATAGAAAAGTAAACTTGGCCAGAGAAATTAAATTCACGTTCAAAAAGCATTCTTGAATTTGGTCATCCGTGATTATATGGAGCTGTCGGATACCACCATATTGCTGGAATTAATACTTTTGAGAGAAGGTAGGGGGGAAGAGTGAAAAGTACTAGAGGGTAAATACAAAAACCATTTACCATCAGTTTTGAAAACAGTTTTAAAATATGACACTATAACTGAGAAAGATACTATAATTACTATGGCATGAGGATGATGCTTATTGACACTGTAACACTTTCAATGCAATTGGCACATACATGGTTTCAGTTTACCCATATTGTCAGCAGCAGAAGGAAGGTGCCTGCATTCAGGGAAGACAAATTAGAGGGAGAATGAGCCCATGTCACTTATATGTACCTGTTAGCTGCCAGAAATGATACTGGTGAAGGTTTGGCAGCAGACCACCAGACGTAAATACGTAGCAACAGAACAAAGAAGTGCGGACACTGGCGATCTGAAACTAAAATTACTAGTGTAACTCAGAACTGGCGAAGAGTCACCAAACCCGAAATGTTACAGCTTTCTGCCCACAGATGCTGCCAGACCTGCTGAGTTTCTGCTATTGTTTATTAATATTTTGCAATTGGATTATGCGAAAGGGAAAATTAATGGAGGCAACATTCATGTAGGTAAATCAACAGCTAGTTATTTAAATGCTAAATCTGATTTATCTTAACGTGTATTGTAAAGATTCTAGAATGGACGACCAAGCAGATTGGAAGAGCAGATTGCACAGTGTTTAACTGACAGCTCTCGCTGTCAAAATGTTTCAGGATGGCTGTGGAAGCAATAGGGAATGTGGTGAAATCTGACTGGCCAAACCAACAGGCAGTCTTAAATCCAACAATCCACAAGACAACTTGCAAGGTGTTTCATTCCCAAAATGTACACTACTTGTCAGTCATAGAAAATAGGCTGCCATGTAACTTCTGAGGAATTTTGCACCATCTGTTTGTTTTTTATCAAAACTGGTGAATGACGCAGGCTTAAGAGACCTGTACTCTACCGAAAATTATTTCAGGCTGGTACCCAGTGAAGCCCAGCACTATCCAGTTGAAGATGGCAGTCATCAGAATCAAGCCCAACAGATTATGTTGGGCTGTTGCTCATAACCATTAGTTCAACAAGATAAACGTACCCTGTCATCTTGCCCATATTTGAAAGAACAAACATGATTTTAAAAGTCCACATTTGGTGACTTTAGGCCTTAGGTCTTCACGTTGATTTTCTGGCAGTCATCATTGTCTCACATTGCTTTGGCGGTAACATCAACAAAAACATTAAGAAAGTGTATGAAAATTTCCTTTGTTAAAATTGCCGATTAAGAAATTAAACCATGCTTGCAAACTTTTTATAGTCTCTTTCACAGACAAAACTACACAGGTGCTTCTGGAATCACTTAGGAAATCCTAGGAAGTAGCAGAAGGGAGTCCACAAATTAGGTTAACCTAAAGTTCTTGTAGGTGCTAAGAATGAATCTGTACTCTTATATAGTCTTTCAGAACACATCACACAATAATAATGTACTTTGGAAGTGTAGTCACTGGTATAATGTAAACACATTTTGCACAGGTTCCCACAAACAGCTATGAAATAATGAGGTCATATATGAGATAATTTATTTTGGTGATGTAAAAGCTTAACCAGAATATTTGGAGATGTTCCCCTGTTCCTAAAAGTGCCAGGAATTAGTTTTGGTCACTTGAGAGGGAAGACAGGTCCTCAATTTCACACTAAATTTCAAAGACATTTCCAACAGCACATCACATCAGCCCTGCATTGCAGGGTCAGTCTGGATTATGTGTTGACATTACTGGGGCTCTGACATTAACACAAAGACTTTTGAGCAAGTGCTGTGGAATGAAGTGAACAAAACCCAGAAGTCGTAGAGTCATAGAGTTGTACAGCTCGGAAATAGAGCCTTCGGTCCAACCCGTCCACGCCAACCAGATATCCCAACCAATCTAGTCCCACCTGCCAGCACCCAGCCCATATCCCTCCAAACCCTTCCTACTCATATACCCATCCAAATGCCTTTTCAACGTTGCAATTGTACCAGCCTCCACCACTTCCTCTGGCAGCTCATTCCACACACGCACCACTCTTTGCGTGAAAAAGTTGTCCCTTACATCTCTTTTATATCTTTCCCTTCTCACCCTAAATCTATGCCCTCTAGTTCTGGACTTCCCCCACCTCAGAGAAAAGACCTTGTCTATTTACCCAATCCATGCCCCTCATGACTTTATAAACCTCTATATGATCACCCTCAGCCTCCGACCGCTCCATGGAAAACTGCAATAGCCTATTGAACCTCTCCTTATAGCTCAGATCCTCCAACCCTGCCAACATTCTTGTAAATCGTTTCTGAACCCTTTCAAGTTTCACAACATCCTTCAATTGGAATGAGACCAGAATTGCACACAATATTTCAAAAGTGGCCTAACCAATGTCCTGTACAGCCGCAACGCGGCCTCCCAACTCCTGTACTCAATACTCTGACCAATAGAGGAAAGCATACCAAACGCCTTCTTCACTATCCTATCTACCTGGGACTCTACTTACAAGGAAATATGAACCTGCACTCCAAATTTTCTTTGTTCAGCAACAATCCCTAGGACCTTACCATTTAAGTATAAGTTCTGCTAAGATTTGCTGACCCAAAATGCAGCACCTCGCATTTATCTAAATTAAACTCCATCTGCCACTCCTCAGCCCATTGGCTCATCTGAACAGTCAAGTCAACTCTCTTTTATTTCAGCTTACTTGGGGCAATCTGTTTTGACTGCAAGCTTAAAATCGTGGAAAGAGGTAATGTGGAAATGGAATTTGGAGGAACCAGGAAGTTTGTCAGATGGATTCACACTGAGATTCAATGACACGTACCTGGTAATACTTCTGGGAGCAATCAGCAGCAGAAAGGGCATGCTTTTCACCAGCCCTGAGAGGAAGAAGCCTACATCACGAACCAAGAAATATGGCGGGCAGTAGTTGAGGATGTGAGCAGCAAAATCATTGTGTCCTAGTTTTGACTGGAGTACAGGAAGCAATTTAATGACTGAACCAGGTCAGGATAAGTGAGTATAATTGCTCAATCACCCACGTGCTCTGGTTTGAACGTAAACCTGGCCTTCCATGTTGTCTTGCCATGTGTTTTGCATCATATCACTCCTTACACAGCCACAGTTTCCAGCTTTGACTTTCACTCCCTTCATCACCTTCCCATCTATCCTCTACCATTGCCGTACACCAGCCATTAGTCAATGGGCTGCATCAGCTGAATGACCGCATCTATGCCTCTGACCTTTTCATACTCACAGGTCTGTTTTTCACTCTTTTGTTCCTTTTGTTATGAATATGTGTATCCAAAATATCAACTTATAATTAATTTTGTATGTATACAATGAACTTCTTAGAAATAATTATCTTCAAAATATCTTTAGGGAAGAAACTGTCTTCCTTACACGATCTGGCCTACATGTGACTCCAGGCCTACAGCAATTCTTAACATTTAACTGTCTTCTGGGCAACTACAATGGGCAATAAATATTAGCCAGGCCAGTGATGCCCACATCCTGTGAATAAGTTTTTAAAAATCAAAGCCATTGATGACATCGTTAAAAATCACACAACACCAGGTTATAGTCCAACATGTTTAATTGGAAGCACACTAGCTTTCGGAGCACCGCTCCTTCATCAGGTGGTACCACCTGATGAAGGACTACCAGCTGATGAAGGAGCGATGCTCCAAAAGCTAGTGTGCTTCCAATTAAACCTGTTGGACTATAACCTGGTGGTGTGTGATTTTTAACTTTGTACACCCCAGTCCAACACCAGCATCTCCAAATCATTGATGACAAGCACTCTTGTATATGCCAGGTACAAACTCCATCGATGAAGATGCCAAGTCTGCAAACCTTTCAGATTGAAGTCACATGATCTATTCTGTGTGTGTGTGTGTGTGTGTGTGTGTAAAAGGATATTGGAATCGACCACAGAGAATCTGAGAGAACTTGCCTGAGGAGCAAAAGTCTCTTCACGCACTCTCTTTCTCTGAAACGCCTCTCAATGTTTGAGAGTTGAAATCCACCATAAGTGTGAGGCGCTGCATTTTGGAAAGGCAAATTAGGGCAGGACTTGTACACGTAATGGACAGATCCTGGGTAGTATTGCTGAACAAAGAGGCCTTGGAGTGCAGGTTCACAGTTTCTTGAAAATGGAGTTGCGTAGGTGCAGCGAGATAGTATAGTGAAGAAGGTGCTTGGTATGCTTTCCTTTATTGGTCAGAGCATTGAATACAGGACATTAGTTAGGAGCTTTTGCAATATTGTATGCAATTCTGGTTTCCCTAATATCAGAAGGATATTGTGAAGCTTTAAAGCGTTCAGAAAAGATCTACAAGGATGTTGCCAGGGCTGGAGGGTTTGACCTATATGGAGAGGCTATTTTCCCTGGAACGTTGGAGGCTGAGGGGTGATCTTATAGTGGTTTATAAAATCATTAGGGGAGTAGATAGGATAAATAGACAAAGTCTTTTCCCTGGGGTGGGGAATCCAGAACTAGAAGGCATGGATTCAGAGTGAAAGGCAAAGATATAAAAGAGACCTAAGGGGCAACTTTTTCACACAAAGGGTGGTTGTGTTTATAGAATGAGCTGCCAGAAGAAGTGGTGGAGGCTGGTACAATTACAACATTTAAAAGGCATTTGAATGGGCACATGAATAGGAAGGGTTTAGAGGGATATGGGCCAAGTGCTGGCAAATGGGACTAGATTAATTTAGGGTATCTGATCAGCTTGGATGGGTTGGACAGAAGGGTGTGTTTCCGTGCTGTACATCTCCATGACTCTCTGACTTTATTACCATAAATGCAAGGAGAATCAAAATCTAGCCTGCTATCTCCAGGAAAGTGAATTCAGCCAACCATAGCTGCTCCAAGTTAAAAATCACACAACACCAGGTTATAGTCCAACAGGTTTAATTGGAAGCACACTAGCTTTTGGAGCGACGCTCCTTCATCAGGTGATTGATGAGCGTCGCTCCAAAAGCTAGTGTGCTTCCAATTAAACCTGTTGGACTATAACTTGGTGTTGTGTGATTTTTAACTTTGTACACCCCAGTCCAACACCGGCATCTCCGAATCATTGCTGCTCCAGTATGACATCCCACTTACACAGATTATGTGAACTGTGGTTTTGAATATAGACCGATATTTGGACAATGTCTTTTTACTGTGTGCATGTGGTTTTTTGTGTGTGTGTGTATGAGTAATGGGTGTGGTGTATATTTGCATATCTTTGACCCTCTAAGTCAGAGAGGGAGAGGCAGAACTCACTGTTAGCCAGTAACAGAGTTAGACACATCTCTGACACACATATGATAACTTCATTTCATCAATGGCTGGTTTATTAGAATAGATTATTGACTCAGCACCAAGAGTTGCTGGACATGCTGATACATGACTCATTAGAAAATCTTGTTTCTTTTGAAGCTGCATAGTTTTAGGACATACAGCCACTCACCAGTGCAAATACTCACACATTGGTGGGTCCAGTTCGAAAATAAGTTGAACATTTGCCTTGTGATCACATTTCTCTTGCAAACATGAGCAGATACTAATGTCAATGAATAATAGGGAGACCCTGTGCTGGAGTGATGCTGAAAATCTTCTACAAACTCTGCTCAGCTGGACCTCAATGCAGAAGCCCTGTCATCTGTGGGAATATCATGGACTCAGTGCATCAACAGCATAGCCACATATTAACAGGCTTGCCATACCATTCTCCACAACAACAGCAAGGATGTGGGAGCTCAACTCGATTGCTAATAGATTGATGCTACAGGAAATTGTGAGAACATCTGCCCTGGAGATGTTCACTGCCTTTGTGGAGCTTCAAAAACAGCTCCCAAATGAATCCATGCAGGCCATTATTGTGGCAATTACTTCCTTCCGATTTCAACATGCTGCCTCAAGGCCCAATGGCTGAGGTAACCAGTGCACAGTGTGGGTGGAGCAGCCTTACCAGAATCCTCAAGAACTTCCAAGTCCTAAAGTATTTCATTAGTCAGAACATGGATCTGACCAGCTGTCTCTAGCTCTGTTGAAATCGTATAAGATGTACTTTGAACATTAAATATTAATTTTATATTTCAATTTGAGCAATGCAGTCCTTCCTATATGTAATAACTTTATCTTTTTCAGAAGGCATCTCAAAGACATCAGCTACAAGGACTACATCAAAGTGATTACATTCCCAACATTAGATTAAATTCCCTACGGTGTTTGGAAAAAGGCTCTTCGGACCAACAAGTCCACACCGACTCTCCGAAGAGTAACCCACCAAGACACTATGACTAATGCACCTAACACACTATGGGCAATTTAGCATGGCCAATTCACCTGACCTGCACATCTTTGGACTCTGGGAGGAAACCGGAGCACCCGGAGGAAACCCACACAGATACGAGGAGAATGTGCAAACTCCACACAGACAGTCACCCGAGGGTGGAATTAAACCGGGGACCCTGTTGCTGTGAGGCAGCAGTGCTAACCACTGAGCCACCGAGCCACCGAGCCACCCATCGCTGTTGAGGTGCTGTTGAAGGGTTGCAGGTGCAGGGAAAAGATTGTTGGAGAAATCTGAAAGTTAGCCACGTGATGGTGAAGGATTTTCTAGTGTCTATGTCGAACAAAGGGCAGTCGGCAAGAGTCAAAAACAGAAACTGCTGGAAAAGCTCAGCAGGTCTGGCAGCGTCGGTAGAAGGGTCAGTGGACTGGAAACATTAACTCTGATTTCTGGCAGATGTTGCAAGACTTGCTGAGATTTTCCATCAATTTCTGTTTTTGTTTTCCAGCATCCCCAGTTCTTATTTAGCCACTGAGAGTCTGTGGGTACGGGTTAGTGGCATAAATCTTGAACAGTTGATGTTTCTAAAAACAAACTTTTGTGAGGTTTAGTGAGGGACACTTTGCTGAAAGTAATGAAGCCATTGAGAAGCATTTCTTCAGCAGTGGGTACTAGAATTGGAAAACAGCTGGAATGTTGTGATGGTGCAAAGAGAAGATCTTGTAAATGGATTAGGTCTGGAGCTTCAAATAGAGCTTGATAAGGATGTTAAAAGGTGGATTGTATGATCAATTATGTAGAATGCCATTGAATTTCAGGCAAAGAAGGGGCCAGCTCACCTTCGTTCATCACTATGTTTCCATGTTATTATTTCAGGTCTTTGGCCTAACACATCAGCACTCCGTGACTACCTGGTCAGGTCCACGCCCCCCTACGACCCACCCTCCCATCCTGGCACTTTCCCCTGCCACCGCAGGAACTGTAAAACCTGTGCCCACACCTCCTCCCTCACCTCTATCCAAGGCCCTAAAGGAGCCTTCCACATCCATCAAAGTTTTACCTGCACATACACTAATATCATTTATTGTATCCGTTGCTCCTCTACATTGGGGAGACTGGGCGCCTCCTAGCAGAACGCTTTAGGGAACATCTCCGAGACACCCGCACCAATCAACCAAACCGCCCCGTGGCCCAACATTTCAACTCCCCCTCCCACTCTGCCGAGGACATAGAGGTCCTGGGCCTCCTTCACCGCCGCTCCCTCACCACCAGACGCCTGGAGGAAGAACGCCTCATCTTGCGCCTCATAACACTTCAACCCCAGGGCATCAATGTGGACTTCAACAGCTTCCTCATTTCCCCTTTCCCCACCTCATCCTAGTTTCAAACTTCCAGCTTCGCATTGTCCCCTTGACTTGTCCGGACTTGTCCAACCTGCCTAGCTCCTTTTCCACCTATCCACTCCACCCTCTCCTCCCTGACCTATCACCTTCATCTCCTCCCCCACTCATCTATTGTACTCTATGCTACTTTCTCCCCACCCCCACCCTCCTCAAGCTTATCTCTCCAAGCTTCAGGCTCTCTGCCTTTATTCCTGATGAAGGGCTATTGCCCGAAACGTCGATTTTGCTGCTCGTCGGATGCTGCCTGAATTGCTGTGCTCTTCCAGCACCACTGATCCACATCAGCACTGCCAACAGGACTGCAATCCACCAAGCTCTACACAGCTATGTTGGAGCTAAGTCAAATTTCTGCTTTGCTGTGCTCAAGATTATTCTGTTCCAGAGCATAATCTCAAGCACTAAGAGACCATACTGCTGTTCTTACCCTTGGTTCACTGAACCACCCCAAATTTTCTCCAAGACATTGAGTGAAACAGAACTCATTTCGATATTGATTCCTTGCTTCTCTTGATGCCTTGATGTAAGATTTTCCAGGCTTCAGCAGTTTAGCAGAGATTAGACCCAGTACAAAGAGTTACTATGATGCAAATCCACTTACATCTTATTATCAAGCAACTCTTAGTTATTTTAAATTATTGAAACCCATGTGCACAAGAGCTGTATTAAACAAAGAAAAAGCATTCTTCTGCACCAATCCTATCCAAGTTATTGACTGAACAAATTCATCACTTGCACATACTGTTTTCTGATATAAATGTGTGGATTGACATAGCTCCTGAATTCAGGCATCAAGTCATATTCAATTTGTCAGAAGATATAAGTTTTTAAATCCGTAATTTTATTTGTCTAACATGCAGTTAGGTGAAAACCAAATTTCAGTTCTTTAGCTCAGACCGGAAGTGCAAAATTCTCTTCTGAAGAACCACACACAGATTGGTTACATTCAAGGCAGAGCATGACAGCAAAATGAGTCAGTCCACACGAGAACTGGAGCCAATTCTCATCACAATAAAATTTCAATGGCATCAGTTATAAGATTCATGAAATAAGTTCTTCACACAAGCAAACAAAACACAGCAATCTCTAATCATGAAGGATGAGGCTTGAAAAGAGCGTGTAAATATATACAAAATATAATATGTTCATACACTCTTATTTATGACACTGTTGTTATATTTTGGGATCATTTTTTATCCCCTTTTTGTGTTCCTAGATAGTTAGGTTATATATTTTAGAAACCCTGGTGTTCAACTCTGGTGATGCTTCTTTACAGTCTAAACAGTACCTCATTTAGCTGTACTATCAGTTCCATTTTACTGACGTGACTATAAATCAGAGAAAAAGCCACTCTTACCCCTTCTGGCCCCACAAAGGAAGGTTTTGTGTTTTTCAGGACAGTGGAAGGGCATGGAGTATCGCTTTGTCTTTCCCATCAGTTGCCAACTTGCTCACCTATTTCAGGGCAAAAGTGAGAACTGCTGATGCTGGACATTAGAGTCAAGATTAGAGTCTACGTTTCGGGCAGGAACCTTTCATCACGAATACATTCCTGATGAAGGGCTCCTGCCCGAAACGTGATTTTCCTGCTCCTTGGATGCTGCCTGACCTGCTGTGCTTTTCCAACACCACTCTAATCTTGCTCATCTATTTCAGCCTGGGAGGAGTGTTGAAGCCCTAGGTCTTGAGCCTCAGTTAGCATTTATGCATGAGGGTTTTAGGTTCTCTTCTTGAGATTCTTACACACTTGGTGCAACTGCAAAACACCAACTTCTCTGAACAGCCATGATTTGTTTCTACAAGTACCAGCTTTTGGAGGATCACTTAACACTCTTTGCGATGTGTGCACTGTGTGTCAAGTGAGGCTCCCTGCACAAGAGATCTGTCCTTCCTTTATACAGGGTTTCACATCACCCCAGTCATGCACCCAAGACACAACCCTCTGCCACTCCCCCCATAGTAATATGCCACCCAAAGACAAAGTGATTGGGTTATTCCTTAAAATAGTGTGTAATCAAGCTATTCCTTAAAACACTATTTACAGGGTATGATTGGATCGTCACATCCTGCCTGCAAGACAGACAAACATACCCCCACAGGACATCCAATTTCTTACTTGTCAGCAGAACAAATTAATCCTTTAACATCTCAGCGGCATCCCTAAGACTGCTGGACATCACATCCATGAGGTAAAATTATCATTAATATAGAATATCAGGAGGAGCTGTAGATGAAGGTTTTGCTGGTTTTGATTATTCAATGTCTCATTTCTCTCACAGTTATGTACGGGTGGTTTTAAGTTCAAACAGTTTAATTACATGACTTTGAATATCTTGGGACTTTACAGAATTTTAAGTATACATGTCATTGTAGCTTGGAGCAGTGTACCTCATCCCTCTCCAGAATGTTCCCTGAGAATCAAACATCAGTCACTTTAATCGAGCTCCATGCACAGGCAAAGTCAAATGAAGTATTGGGCAAAAATCTGTGATCAAACTTAATCAAGCACTACAAAAGTGGTCATTAATTGCCCACATACGGGCACAATTGGCAACAAGACAGAAAGTTCATCCATGGGTCTAACCCATCAAACATTTAATTTGGATGGAGGGTCCTCATTGCCATCTTCCTGCCTGATTAAATGCCTCCCATCACCAAACTTACCACGGAGGAGGGCATTAAATTATAGTCCCTTAAAAGTGGTGTCACAGGTAGACAGAGTGGTGAAGAAGATATTTGACACACTTGCCTTTATCAGACAAAGCACTGAGTTACAGGGGTTGGGGCATCATTTTACAGCTATACAAGAGGAGGAGAAAGTGAGGTCTGCAGATGCTGGAGAGTCAGAGTCGAGAAGTGTAGTGCTGGAAAAGCACAGCAGGTCAGGCAGCATCCAAGGAGCAAGAGAGTTGACATTTCAGACATAAGCCCTTCATCTGATGAAGGGGTGGCACAGTGGCTCGGTGGTTAGCGCTGCTGCCTCACAGCACCAGGGACCTGGGTTCAATTCCAGCCTAGGGCTACTGTCTTTGTGGAGTTTGCACATTCTCCCCATATCTGCATGGGTTTCCTCCCACAATCCAAAGATGTGCATTTGGTGAATTGGCCATGCTAAATTGCCCATAGGTGCATTAATCAGGGGTAAATATAGGGTAAGGGAATGAGTCTGGGTGGGTTACTCTTCAGAAAGTCGTTGTGGACTTGTTGTGCTGAAGAGCCTGATTCCATGTAGGGACTCTATGAATACTTTGATAAGTCCACATTTGGAGTACTGTGTACAATTATAGTTGCCCTGCTACAGGAAGGACATTATTAAACTGGAAAATGTGCAAAGAAGATTTACAAGGATGTTACCGAGACTGGAGGGTTTGAATTGTGAGGGGAGGTCGGATAGGCTGGGACTTTTTTCACTGGTGTGTAGGGGGTTTAGGCGTGAACATATAGAGGTGTATAAAATTATGAGGAGCATGGATAAGGTGAATAGCCACGGTTTTTTCCCACGATAGGGAAGTCCAAAATTAGAGGGCATAGGTTTAAGGTGAGAGGGAAACGAGTTAAAAGGGACCAGAGGAGCAATGTTTTCATAGAGGGTGGTGTATATATGGAATGAGGTGCCAGAGGAACAATTACAATTTCAAAGACATTTGGACCAGTACATGGATAGCAAAGATTTAGAGGGATAGGGGCCAAATGCAGGCAAATGGAACTCATTCAGTTTAGGTCAGTATGGACGAGTTGGGCAGAAGGGCCTACTTCCATGCAATATGATTCTATGACTCTTGTGAAATGTGTTATCCTACCTCATTTGCTATTGTGACTGAATTTAAAAACCAATAACAAACTGAAAAAAACTAAGAACTTAATTACTGCACAACACTGCCCCACCCCACCCCCCCCTTACCGTGATAGGACAACACCCTTTGTACTTAAATTGAGGCCACACCAGATGACAAAGCGCATTTTCATACTAGCAGCCCTGATGGTCTGTTGCTCACTTAAGTAGATTTTGAATGCATGGACTGGGTTAAATTTCAAAATATTTGATTGTTTATTACTTGTGACAGTGTGCAAAATGTAACATTAATCATATCAGACAGTTCAAATCTTATTGAGGCATTTTGAGGATCTAGATTGGGATCATCTCTGCAGTGTCGGAGGCGACATGTCGCAGACCTTAATCCAACTTTGGCCCAAATATTGACGAAAGATGAATTTGAGAACTGGGGTAAGAATGACTGCTTTATATCAAGACAAAATTTGGCCAAATGTGGCCTTCAAGGAGCATGAGTAAAATAAGTCAATTGGAATCAGAGAAATAACTTTCCACTGGCTGGAGTCACATCAAGTGCAAAGGAAGATAACTGAGATCATCAGAAAGCATTCAAATCAAGACCAGGACATCACTGAAGGAACTCTTGATATTATCCTTTCTTCAACCATCTTCAGCTACATCACTATGACCTTCCTTGCTTCATAAAGTCAGGAGGTGGGATTTTCTTTTTGTTATTCATTCACAGATGAAGACATTGCTGGCTAGACCAGCATTTATTGCCCATCCTTAATTGCTCAGGGGGCAGTTAGGAGTGAACCACATTGTTGTGGGTGTGGAGTCAAATGTAGGCCAGACCAGGTAAGGATGGCAGTTCCCTAAAGGACATTAGTGAATTAGGTGGATTTTTCAGATAATTGGCAAAGGATTCATGGTCATCATTAGACTCTTAATTCCAAATTTTCTGATGGTTGTTACTGTTCAATGCCATTCACAACTATTCAGATAAAGCAGTCCACACGTTCATGTAGCAAGGTTTGCACAATATTTGGGATTGTCCTGATATCTGGCAAAAAAAAATGCATCACAAATGACAGACAATGATATCCCCAGCAAAGAGTCCAATCATCTCCATTTCAGTAAAATAGATGCTGAATACCCCTTAAGGGCCCTTAAAGCACAATCGCATTGTGATAATGGGAATAACTGGCACTTGCGGATCCTCAAATACGCTTGACTGTTTTGTTATAACCTTCAGGAATCACTCAGGTGGGCATAATATCTAAAAGCTGTCACTGCCTGAAAAGAGCAATTCTAATTTGCCAGTTCCAAGAACCCCTCAAAGTAATGACCCCACATATTATTCCCTACATCACTCCATATTCAGGGAAGACAGATAGTAAAAGGAGAAGGTTGTGTATAAAACTCACGTAAAACTGAAGTATGAATATGGATTATTGAAGTAATATTTACTGGAGATTCTCACAGCAAATTCAGATATGGATTATTTCCCTCTTTGTCATGCATCATACTCATTAAGGATGGTTAGAAGGTGATTTTTTTCCATGTTTTTCCCTCAATATGTCTTGCTAGGATTACGTTTGTTTATCTTTCTGCAGTTCTTTGCTGGCGTGGTAACAAAAAGGACAAATTACATCGGCAGATTGGGATGGAATGTGACCGCAGTTGGATGGGAAAGTAAGTAAAAGACTGGGCTTATTATGGATAGTCAGCATGGCTTTGTGCGGGGGCGTCTTATCTGTTATGATTTAGGTTTTTGAGAAAGCAGTGAAGGTGATTGATGAAAGTAGGGCACTGGATATTGTCCGCACGGACTTTAAATCATTTAACAAGGGTCCTCATCGGAGGCTGAACCAGAAGATTAAGTCAGATGGGATCCATAGTGAGTTGGTACGTTGGACATGAAATTGGCCATAGAAGACAGAAGGTAGTTCTGACTGGAGATCTGGGACCAGGGATGTTCCAGAAGGATCACTGCTAGGATCTCTGTTTAAATGGCTTGGATGAAAATGTAGATGGTCTGATTAGTATGTTTGCAGAATTGTGGATAGTGAGAAATGTTGCCAAAGGATTATAGCAGGATACAGGACATTTGGAAAGTTGGGCAGAAAAATGGCAAATGGATTTTAATCTGGACAAGTGTAAGGTTATGCATTTTGGGAGGTCAAAGGCAAGAAGGAAGTATACAGTAAATAGCATGAGCCTTAGGAACACTAAAATACAACGGGACCTTGGGGTGCAAGTCCAAAGCTCCCTGAAAGTGGCAACTCAAGTGGATAAGGTGGTAACGAAGGCAAACGGCATGCTAGCCTTCATCAGTCAGGGTACTGACTGTCAAAGTTGGCAAGTCATGTTGCAGCTGGAGAAAACTTTAATTAGCTCACATTTGAAGTATTATGTGCAGTTCTGGTCACTGCACGACAGGAAGAATGTGGAGGCTTTGGAGAGGTTGCAAAACAGTTTTACCAGATGTTGCCTGGATGGAGTATATTAGCTGTAAGGAGAGGTTGGACAAACTTGGATTATTTTTACCAGAACATCAGAGCCTGAGGGGGTGACCTGATAAAATTATATAAAATGATGACAGTAATGGATAGGGCGGATTTGTTGGAGTCACTTTCCCAGGGTGAAAATGCCAAATATTAGGAGAATAAGTTTGAGGTGTGAGGGGAAAAACTTAAAGCAGACGCGCAAGGCAAGTCTTTTACAGAGAGGGTGGTAGGTGCCTAACATATGTTGCTGGGGGAAGTAGTTGAAGCAGATATGACAGCAACGTCTAGGAGGCATCTAGTCAGAACACAGAGATATGGACCATGTGCATGTAGATAGGATTAGTTTAGAATGGCATCATGGTCGAAGCAAACATGGTAGGCCGAAGGCCTGTTCCTGTGCCTATGTTATATATTCTCAATGGAATGGAATTTTAACTATGAACAGATCTCTGGAGCTGTCCACATGAACATGTAGATTTAATTCAAAACCCTCGGGAGTGCAGGGATCTCTGCGTCCTGACCTCGTAATGATCCTGCTATGATCAATGTTTAATATGTGTGGCCTTGAGGGACTGGGAAAGCATTCCTGATTATGCTGTAAAAGGCACTTCCCTGTTCTTCAACAGTCTGCTTTCCATTGTTTGTGACATCCGACTGTCTGCTAACATAACAGGTCAAATCAAAATTTGGAAGCCTGCTAAAAATATTAACATTTCCAAACTACCTTCTAGGAGCATACTGGCTGTCTATAACATTCCCCACGTCTATCGATCATGGAAATGACAGTTTGGGATTGAGATTCATATTTTAAAATTGTTAACATCTCACCCAATCACCAACCCACCCATGTTTGGAACTATCTCTCTCTCTCTCTGTCCCTTACAGTTTTTTTATTAATTTAACCTATTTTTCGAATCAACCTGTTCAGAGATTTATTACATACCGCTGGAGAACGTGGGACTTGAACTCAGGCTTCCCAATCAAGCGGTGGAACGCTATCATTGCGTCACAAAAGGGACGACCCCCGAGGTTATTTTTAATTAAATGATATAATTGGTGCAAACTGGGGGCCAGGAAGTTAATATTGTTTACTTTACCCACTTCCACTACATGTTTATTCCACCATTTGTAATTTTATCATCCTCTTTTGAACAGAGAAGTGACCACGTGTTGGGGTTGAGCAGAAAGAGGAGGTGAGGCCAGAAGAACATGTTGGCATTTTGATTGACTTTGAGATGGGGTTCTAGAGGGACTGCTGTCCTCAGTCATAGAGTCATAAAGGTTCACAGCATGGAAACAGACCCTTCGGTCAAACTCGACCATGCCGACCAGGTACCCCACCTAATTTAGTCCCATTTGCCAGCATTTGGCCCATATCCCTCTAAACCCTTCCTATTCATATACTCATCCATATGCCTATTAAATGTTGTAATTCAACCAGACTCCACCACTTCCTCTGACAGTTCATTCCATATTTGACCACCCTCTATGTGAAGAAGTTACCCTTAGATCTCTTTTAAGTCTTTCCCCTCTCACACTAAGCATATGCCCTCTAGTTCTTGACTCCACCAGCACAAGGCAAGTTGGAGCCTTGCCGATCTCAATCTCTCTTGGTCATCAGGTCTTTCTTGACTCTGTCCCAACGCTGGGAGCCCTTGTGTTCATGCCACTGGTTCACTGCTGTTTCCTGCCACAATTATACTGCCCTGTCAAGGTCAGTAATGGTTGTTGGCTGTCTCCTTTCCCACTCTGTCTGATTAAAGTTGAGACTTCTTGTAGTGATTGTAACAAGGTCAGCCAACTGGGCCTCATAGAATATGAGTTCCCTGGTTGGGGCTGTTACCCTGGTCCAAACAGGGAGCCCTGGCTCACTGATATAACCAGGAGTGTCAGACATTCTGACACACTGGGAGTTAACTATGATGAGGCTGTAGTAGAGTTAAGACTTTCCATGTGTAAATAAAGGGTGACTATGTGATAGGATACTAGCCTCTGTGGAATTATGATTCTCTGTTTCTCCTGGAGGGATTGTTTCTGTACCTGCTTGCTTTTTCTCCTGTAACTCTGATACCAACTGGTTATCTGCACCTGGCTCTTCCCACTTTCTCTCACTGCCCATCATTTTATATCTGGCTTTTTATCTGTCTTTTTCCTGAATTCTGGCCTGAATTAATTTGAATATCTGTCTTATCTCCATCTGTCTGTTCTCCGTTCTCTTAAATTCCTTTCACATCTTCCTTTTGGCTATGAATCTGAAAAATGCCACCTCCAGGTGGCGCAAATAGGTCATGTGAAATATCAGGAGAAAATGAGGTCTGCAGATGCTGGAGATCAGAGCTGGAAATGTGTTGCTGGAAAAGCGCAGCAGGTCAGGCAGCATCCAGGGAACAGGAGAATCGACGTTTCGGGCATAAGCCCTTCTTCAGGAGTAAGGAGTAAGCCAATAGGGGTGTGGTTTTATTGGAGCAGTATTCCCTTCGTCTACTTCATGTACAATAGCATTAGTCCTCCCTATCTGATTCTTACATATGTCCTTATCCTGCAGTAACAGATCTTTACGTCGATTCTCCTGTTCCCTGGATGCTGCCTGACCTGCTGCGCTTTTCCAGCAACACATTTCCAGCATGTGAAATATCAACCAGATACCTTTATTATGACAGAGCAAGGAGGCATTTATCGAATGTTCAATTCAAATGGAAGTCAGCATCTGCAGTATTTGATTGTTCTATTAATTTGAAATTATCTCTGTCACGGGATAGGGATCATTTAATTGTGGTTTTAGCTCTGTTCAGAGAGGTGTGGTGACTCCGTTGGTTTCAGTTTTTAACATTGTATTTCTTCGCTGCTGTTTGCTTCAGTAATTGTTTTGTGACTGCTGGCTTCTTCACCTTCTTTCCCTGGGTTTCTATCTCAGCAATTCTCAAGGAGGTACCCAGGGAGCCATTCTTCACCTTCCACTTGATACTTAACCTGATCTGTGACTAAAGTTGTTCTTTATTGTGGCCAGGGATATACTGTTGTGATTGCTGCAATCTATCCCATACTCACTGCTGCTTCATTGCTTACTCAAAGTCTGCACATACCTGTAGTGATTGTAACAAGGTCAGCCAGGTGGACTTCATAGAATATGCGTTCCCTGATCGGGCTATTAATGTGGTTCAATCAGGGAGCCCTGGCTGACAGATAAAAATAGGCATGTCCAACCTGAGCCACCTCCAAAATTTTAATTTTGTTTCGTTTAAGGAGGTGAAAAGAAGGGCCCTGTATAGACTGCTGCTGCACACCGTCCACCTCTTCTCCCTCATCCACGTCCGGACACGCCTTGGCGTGCCCATTTGCCACCGGGCGGTGGGGATCCCCAGTGGAGGGCTCTCTACGCGGGAGTCGTCCCCCTTTCTCTCGGGGATCTGGGGTGGAGGGTGCTGCACGCAGCAGTCCCCTGCAACCGCAGATTGCAGTGGTTCACGGACTCCCAGCCCAACTGCTTGTTCTGTGGCGCTGTGGAGTCCGTGGACCATGTATATATTGAGTGTGGGCGTTTGCACTCCCTTTTTGATTTTCTTAAAAACCTTCTCCTCTGCTTTTGGCTACACTTCAGTCCCACGCTCCTGATCTTTGGGCACCCGGTATGGAGGAGGGAGGGCAGGTCTGAAGACCTCCTCGTGGGTCTGCTCCTGGGCCTGGCCAAACTGGCCATCAACAGGTCCAGGCAGCGGGCCGTGGAGGGGGTCGTTAGGGCCGACTGCCTGCCCCTCTTCCGTGGTTACTTTAGAGCCCGGGTGTCCTTGGATAAGGAGCACGCGGTGTCGACCAACACCCTGGAGTTGTTCAGGGAGAGGTGGGCGCCGCAGGGAGTGGAGTGCATCATTTCTCCCTCCAACTCTATTTTGATTTAGTCCGTACCCTCCCCCTCACTGTTCTTGATCACACAGCACTGCCCTTTGATGTCAAGGGCAGTGTTTGTCACTGGCCACCCAGGTGTTTTCCTATCTTCCTGGTGGTGGAAATTGAATAAAGATTCGTGCACTTTGTGTCTTTCACTGTGTCTCACACCTGCACACACACACCATGGGTGCTGGGGATAAAATAAGCACTACCGCACTTAGGTGGTAGTGTGGGGGTTAAAAAAAAATAAACAGGTATCTGCATAAAGATTTGTGCACTTAAAAAAAAAATAGGCATGTTATACATCCTGATGTTGAGAGAGCTGGCTCTGAGGAAGCTGCATCAGTGTTGAGGACTTCCCAAGTGTAAATAAAGGGTGGTTTGGTGATGGTATCTCACCCTCTGCAGAGTTATTTCAATCAAGATGAGAGTGGTGCTAGAAAAGCACAGCAGGTCAGGCAGCACCCGAGGAGCAGGAAAATCAATGTTTCGGGCAAATGCCCTTCATCACAAATGAGGCCCATTCCTGATGAAGGGCTTTTGCCCGAAACATCGATTTTCCTGTTCCTCAGATGCAGCCTGACCTGCTATGCTTTTCCAGCACCACTCTAATCTTGACTCTAATCTCCAGCATCTGCAGTACCCACTTCTGCAGAGTTATTTCAATGCCAAGTGAAGGTGACAATGAGTATATGGTCAAGGAGAGGCGGATCTTGGCCGCGCATCTTGGTATTTATAGCATTCACTCTGATTTCTTAATCTTGGATACATATATTTGTCTGAGCATTCACCTATTGATTGAATTAACAAATAGTGTGACAGCAACACATACTTGCATGAACCAAATGCAAAGATGATCGAAGGATCATGAATCTGTGGAATTTGTGACCCCAGGGTGCAATGGACATCAAGATACTGAGAAAATTTAAGAAAGACAGATTTTAAATTCACAATGGGTTAAAGGGTCATCGAGAGTGTGGAGGAGAGTGGAATTGGGCTGAGATGAGATCAATCATGATTGTATTAAATGGTAGAGCAAGCTCAAGACACTGGTTTTGCCTACTCCTGCTCCTAGTTCTTATGTCCTTTGGATCAATGGAAACAGACAGCTCACATGAATGCATGGTTTACTGACCACCTGGCTCACTGGCTGGTTGCCTCAGGTAAGTCTCAGGAAGCAGGGTTTAAGTTGGTTATGAAGCTGGGGAGAAGGGCAGTCAAGACTACTGTGGAGCACTCCTATTCCACCTAGTCTCCAGAAAAATAAAATCACAATTTTCATTAGAAGAATGTCCAACAATATCTTTGTTCGACAGCATTAAATCTCATGAGAAGATCCTTGGTTGTAATCAAAGACCTGACTGCCAATTTTACATTATGATCCAATTTGGGATCACTAGATTGTGTTACAATCTGGTTTGGGACCAGTAACTTCTTTCTTTAAAAGTAAACAGAAGGCAAGATCCACGGGACTTACAAAGATAATAAAGCTACAAGATTCAATGATTTTGGACGAACAACAATAAATGTCACTGATCGAGTTAGAAAAGCAATAAAATACTCAATACATTTCCAACTTACTTCCAGAATGAACATGTGGTAAATGTGGTTACGATATTATGATTGAGTACCTCACAGGAGACAGCATATAGCAAATGGGATCCCATAGATTTCCCAGCAAATAACCCCAGACATTGAAGACATGATTAAATCTCATTAAACTTCACCACTTTGCGTGGAGCCGCAGAAAATGGGGGAGATACTAAATGAGTATTTTCCATCAGTATTTACTGTAGAAAAGGATATGGAAGATATAGACTGTAGGGAAATAGATGGTGACATCTTGCAAAATGTCCATATTACAGAGGAGGGAGTGCTGGATGTCTTGAAACGCATAAATGTGGATAAATCCCCAGGACCTGATCAGGTGTACCCTAGAACTCTGTGGGAAGCTAGAGAAGTGATTGCTGGGCATCTTGCTGAGATATTTGTATCATCGATAGTCACAGGTGAGGTGCCAGAAGGCTGGAGGTTGTCAAATGTGGTGCCACTGTTTAAGAAAGGTGGTAAGGACAAGCCAGGGAACTATAGATCGTTGAGCCTGACGTCAGTGGTGGGCAAGTTGTTGCAAGGAATCCTGAGGGACAGGATGTACATGTATTTGGAAAGGCAAGGACTGATTAGGGATAGTCAACATGGTTTTGTGTGTGGGAAATCATGTCTCACAAACTTGATTGAGTTTTTTGAAGAAGTAACTGAGGATTGATGAGGGCAGAGCGGTAGATGTGATCTTTTGGACTTCAGTAAGGCGTTCGACAAGGTTCCCCATGGGAGACTGATTAGCAAGGTTAGATCTCACAGAATACAGGGAGAACTGGCCATTTGGATATAGAACTAGCTCAAAGGTAGAAGACAGAGGGTGGTGGTGGAGGGTTGTTTTTCAGACTGGAGGCCTGTGCTCAGTGGAATGCCACAAGGATTTGTGCTGGGTCCTCTACTTTTTGTCATTTACATAAATGATTTGAATGTGAGCATAAGAGGTGCAGTTAGTAAGTTTGCAGAGGACACCAAAATTGGAGGTGTAGTGGACAGCGAAGAGGGTTACCTCAGATTACAACAGGATCTGGACCAGATGGGCCAATGGGCTGAGAAGTGGCAAATGGAGTTTAATTCAGATAAATTCGAGGTGCTGCACTCTGGAAAAGCAAATCTTAGCAGGACTTATGCACTTAATGGTAAGGTCCTAGGGAGTATTGCTGAATAAAGAGATTTTGGAGTGCAGGTTCATATTTCCTTGAAAGTGGAGTCACAGGTAGATAGGATAGTGAAGAAGGCATTTGGTATTCTTTCCTTTATTGGTCAGAGTATTGAGTACAGGAGTTGGGAGGTCATGATGCAGCTATACAGGACATTGGTTGGGCCACTGTTGGAATATTGCATGGAATTCTGGTCTCCTCCCTATCGAAAGGATGTTGTGAAACCTGAAAGGGTTCAGAAAAAATTTACAAGGATGTTGCCAGGGTTGGAGGATTTGAGCTACAGGGAGAGGCTGAACAGGCTCGGACTGTTTTCCCTGGAGCATCAGAGGGTGAGGCGTGACCTTATAGAGGTTTACAAAATTATTAGAGGCATGGATAGGACAAATAGACAAAGTGTTTTCCCTGGGGTCGGGGAGTCCAGAATGAGAGGGCACAGGTTTAGGGTGAGAGGGGAAATATATAAAAGAGACCTATGGGGCGACTTTTTCACGCAGAGTGTGGTACATATATGGAATGAGCTGCCAGACGAAGTGGTGGAGGCTGGTACAATTGCAACATTTAAGAGGCATTTGGATGGGTATATGAATAGGAAGGGTTTGGAGGGATATGGGCTGGGTGCTGGCAGGTGGGACTAGATTGGGTTGGGATATCTGATCGGCATGGACGGGTTGAACCAAAGGGTCTGTTTCCATGCTGTACATCTCTTGGACTCTATGACTACTGACTATTTCACTCTGGCTGGCTGATCTGGTTTTGGAACTAACTCCATCTCAAGAGCCATCCCGTCATGGACTGCCTCAGTTATTGCTCTTTGTTCTGGTATACTCCCCTTGGACTCTGAAAATGATGCTCTGGGACTTGTTCACCTCCAGAGTTTTATCCACAGTTAGCTTCATTGTGTTAAGTGTGTCTCTGGGTTTTCCCTGAGCTCGAACCTTGCTCAGTTGTACGAAGCAAATGCTGTTTGTGGGCCTTCTCAATTCCTATTCTCTCAGCCGCACTGAAGTATTAATATACACGGGCTTCTGCTCAGCCACTCATACTTTCTGCCCACACAAAGCTTTTGATGTTTGCAATCTTTCATATCTCCAGGACTTCACTTTAATACTGACAACACAGAGCTGGTCAACTGTGTCCATTAAACTGTGTTGCGTGAGCCTGAACTGCCTTGAGTGTTCTTTTGATACTCTTGCCATTAACCCCTCACCTATTGCAGAGAATTGAATGTTGCCGTCTAACTGCACCTTAAACTCAGTGTGCATGAATCATAATGTTCTCATAGAGTGTTGGAATTGGAATTCATCACACCTTCAACAAGGGTTTGGCCAGTCATGAACTTGCCAAAGGAGCCTGAACCCTGTGTTGGTCATCTGATTAGGAGTAGGCTGCCCCATTGTTAAAGTGACACACTTTGCTTTTATTCTTTACTTAAAAAAAGGGTATACTAATTTCTAGCCAGTACTTAGTGAAAACTGTTGCATAAAATAGAGTCATAGAGATGTAACAGCATGTAAACAGACCCTTCAGTCCAACTCATCCATGCCCACCAGATATCCCAACCCAATCTAGTCCCACCTGCCAGCACCCAGCCCATATTCCCCCCAAAACCTTCCTATTCATATACCCATCCAGATGCCTTTTAAATGTTGCAATTGTACTAGCCTCCATCACTTCCTTTGGCAGCTCATTCCATACACATACTACCCTCTGTGTGAAAATGTTGCCCTTTAGGTCTTTTTCATATTATTCTTCTCTCACCCTAAACCTGTGCCTTCCCCCCAAAACCTTCCTATTCATATACCCATCCAGATGCCTTTTAAATGTTGCAATTGTACTAGCCTCCATCACTTCCTTTGGCAGCTCATTCCATACACATACTACCCTCTGTGTGAAAATGTTGCCCCTTAGGTCTTTTTCATATCATTCTTCTCTCACCCTAAACCTGTGCCCTCTAGTTATGGACTCCCCCACCTCAGGGAAAAGATCTTGTCTATGTATCCAATCCATGCCCCTCATGATTTTATAAACCTCTATAAGGTCACCCATCAGCCTTCGATGCTCCAGGGAAAGCAGCCCCAGCCTATTCAGCCTCTCCCTTTAGCTCAAATCCTAACTCAGGCTTGTCTGTTCCTCATAGCTGTGAGGCCATACACAGAAAAAAGTGTATTTTTATTGTTAAGTGGTACACATTTCCTGTGTTTTATGATATAGTCTTATATTAATTGTACTCTTCGAAAAGAGAACATCTTTGTTTGTGCTTCATTGATGACACTGGAAGTAACCTTGTGTTTCTGTAACATTTAATTAAAGAAAAGGCTAACATTAATTTCACACATAATGGATGATAAACGTACGCTTCGTTTTGCCTCTGAATTGAATATGCAAATCCAGAAAGTGTTCCAAAAGTACTTTTAAAAAGCTTTGTTGTGACAAAGTCTGTTGAAGTACATCTCTGAAGTATCTCACCAAGTTAATTAAGCCAGAGATCCAAACACCTTTGATGCTTTCAGAGGGTGAATTTTTAAAAAAAGTTTAATATAAAACAAAGATAAAAGCAATGGGCCTGTCTTAACCCGTCATGAGAGGAGAGATGATGATCAGGAAACTAAAATTAAATAGCTTCTGAATTCCTGACCAGCTTAGCACTTTGATGGTTAGAGCATGTTCTTTGTAGGAATGAAATGGAGACACAATTGTCACTGAGCTGAGGGACCAAGTGGCTTATGAGTTAAATATTTTCCTGTCACTTTTGAGATCATATCAAAGGTATGAGGTGAAAAGCTCTCTCTTTATACTTCTTGTCAGGGTCTTAAAATACCATGAGTTACACCGCTTCAATCCCAACACTGATGAGAGTGAAATTGTAGAAACATATCATTCATAATTTGGCACAATTCAGCATTGTGTTATCAATCCCACTTTTACAATCCATGAGCATGGCTGGTGAAGAAATGACAAGATTATAAGTTGCACTAGAATAGTATTTTTAAGATGTGCTACATTACATCATAATTCCAGACCTGACAGGTAATACACATTAAAGACAGTTACATAACAGTCTGATTTGTATTGTTCCTGTATAAAGATATCACCTCAGTTTCAGCCACTGTCTCAATGCAATGGAGTCAGTGTATACACAGAGAGCTAAGAATTTTTATCACATGGAAAAAAACTCTATGTATCATCACGTATGTACCAGTCATCAAGTATCTATCTATTCAAATATGACTTTGCAGCACTTGGCTCATAGCTTGGGTTGCTATGGCATTTCAAGTGCTCTTGTGAATATTTCTTCAATGCCTTGAGGCTTCCTGCCTCTACCAGTCTTTTAAGCAGTGAGTCCAGATTTCCTACCACTTCCTGGGGGAATTTTTATCTCACTAAAATCCCTCAAGACATCTTTCTCCTTACACTAAAACTGTGTTCACTGCGTATTGGTTCCTCTGGTAAGGGGAAGTTTCTCCCCATTATTCTCATATACCCCTTGTACCTTTGCACAATATAATCAGGTCCCCCTTTTTCTGCTCTAAGGAAAACAACCTTCAACTTATCATTTCCCTTTATAGCTGAATCACACCTGTCCAGGAAACATCCTGGTGATTTTCCTTTGTACCCTGTATAACACAATCACATCCTTTCTATAGTGTGATGGCCAGAAACAAAGTGTATTCAGTCAGTCCATTAGATATGGCTAATGCACAGCAATACAGCAATAAGCACAGAGCCCAGACTACATGCAAGTTTGAGATGTCATGACAATGTAAGTAATTAGTGTTGTTAATAAACCTTCAAGTTATCTTGAAGTCTCACCAAGAACGTGATCATTTGTGGTATATTTAAATGGACTATTGAACAGAAAATATTTCATCATACTGGCAGAGATGTTTAATATAAAAAAATCACATCAGTTGGTGTCAAAAACACATACTTAAAAGGTTGACACTGGAAGAAACTGTCATAGTGTATGGCAAGTTATGAACATTTTGTTATATTGCTCTCTCTGTCATGCTCTATGTTGGAAGATGTAATTAAAAGTAGTTCAATACCGGCTATCAGCTATGTGACAACATGATAGTCTACTCAATGCAATACGGAATGGAAACCAGGCAACAAGGCTGGAATGAAATTCTTAGCCATTGTGCTACTTTCAAATTACATGTACAAATGACACGTCAGTGAAATTAGTGAAAAAAACTCAAGGAATGTTAGTGCCATATATATTATCTGCTTAAAAGAGAAAATCTAACAAACCTCCAAAACTCTACATTCCTCTTATAAACTGAAAATCAGAATGCAAGTGAAAGCCATAAAGAAACTAAAAGTTTTCCAACTATTAAAACTGCAAAGTGAGCCAAGACTTTGCAGACAAAATCAATGATGGCACACCCCAATCATTAAGTGGAGTTGGTTGTGGAAGTTCAGTTTTAACACACAGACATTGAGAGGACAAAGTCAAATGGAAGAAAATAGCCAGACAGAAAGAAAAAGAAGCCAGGAAGGTTAACTGAATGCATGTATTAAGGAAGAAGAAACAAGTGGTGCTTTACATTATTTCCATTAAATATTTTTGTCAAAGACGTACCGGATTATGGATAAACTTTTTTCACAGGTAAAATATTCTAGAAACATTGAGCATGTGTATTTGGTGATGATTACAGTAAAAGTAAATATGCAACCTAACATGTTATATTTCAAGTGTCATTGTTGTTGGTTTTGTCATATTTTTTATTCTGGGAATTTATGTACAGAGATATCATTTTACACTTTAATTCATACTTAAACTTAATTTATGATTTTTGAAGTGAGGGGATTGCAAGATCAAGCATTTTGTCATATAACCCAGTTGGAAGGGTGTAAAAAAAAAGCTTGTTCAATATTAGCTACCAGCTGTGAGTCTGTGATAGTCTTACTCACTAAAATAGCGTAGAGCAAAGTTCCAGCTGACCAATGAGCTGCTCTCTTATTCCAGAGAAACAAATGCGAGTGGTTTACCTAAGGGTCACCATACCTCAGAAAAAGGGAGAGATTGAGAAGGAAAGTCTTTCATGGGAACCTCAGCCAGTGCAGGAATTGAACTCACACTGTTAGCATCAGTCTGCATCGCAAACTAAGGTAACTGACCCCCACACCACAATACACAATAATTGTTATAAAAACATTGCCCATTTAGTCAGTTCCTCAAAGTCCAATTAGACAAAATGGCGAGTGGTTAAATTTCAATTACTTTCCTCCAAATGAAAAGTAGTGGCAAGATGGATGATAAAACAAGATCGTTGGCTATCACACTCCTGCCAATCTACCATTTTGTGGTGTGATTATATGATAGGGAGTTACTGAACTTTTGATAATTACATATAATGCATGATATTAGTGTAGCCATCCTTTAAACACCTCTCATGAGTTTGGTTTTGACTGAAGTTAATGAGTGGCTGAGCTGATACCATCAATTTTACATAATTGTCCAAATTAATATGACCCCCATCCCGTCAGCAACTAAGTCAATGCCTGTGAGAGCACACAGTCCTTTATGTGTATATTAGATTTTAGATTACATTACAGTATGGAAACAGGCCCTTCGGACCAACAAGTCCATACCGACCCGCCGAAGCACAACCCACCCATACCCCTACATTTACCCCTTACCTAACACTACGGGCAATTTAGCATGGCTAATTCACCTGACCTGCACATCTTTGGACTGTGGGAGGAAACCGGAGCACCCGGAGGAAACCCACACAGACACGGGGAGAACGTGCAAACTCCACACAGTCAGTCGCCTGAGGCGGGAATTGAACCCGGGTCTCTGGCGCTGCGAGGCAGCAGTGCTAACCACTGTGCCACCATGCCACCCTGTATTTATGGTCATCATTCAGAATGCAAGGAATTGTCTCACTTTTACTAAGTTCTAATGATCCAATTCAGAATTTGCAAACAGTTACTTCTGAAATGCCTGGAAGGTACAGAATCTGTTTCACAACAAGACCAATTTCAGTGCAGCATGCAGGATTTTCTCTTGGATGGTATAAACGATGAATTATTGAAAGCACTTAAACACGAGGCTTATGCTGAATCAGTTACCACAAGGGCAGTAAAAATCAATATTAAAAACAAGATCTCTTCTTAGAATTAATGGAGTTTCATCTCAACTACAGCTACATTCCTGGCGAGACTTAATAAACATACCAAATAAAACCTGAGCCAAGATTACTTGGATAAACATGAGAGAAAGAGGAATGGGGACAGAATTTTTCACTCCCTACCAATGGTGGGGAAGGTGACAAGAAGGGCAAACAATCAGACAGGTTGACATCAGGGACTTATCCATCCTCTTCCTGCCACTACCAATTTAGCCCCATCGTCAACTTTCCTGACCTACTGCTAATTAAGGCCCATAAGTGGTCAATTAACAAATACTTAAGGACTTCAATAACCCATCAGCAGATGAGAAAAGTGACAGCCTTCCAAATGGAAATAGGAATGGCCTGCCTATTAGATTATGGAAGGTACCATTTGCTCCAATCTGGGAGTGATCAAGTCATGGATGGCAGATAACAGGTTGCACTGAAAGTCAGCTCCTTGACCTTATAATCCCACCAGCAGCTGCAGTATTTTGATTTTATTATAGTTTAAACACTGACTTTATTGGTCATAGTCTGCAGCAGATCCTTTAAGAATAAGCTCTAAAATCCCATTTTTCAAAAACAAGGGATGTGAGAGCAATTTAATGCCCATCCTCGTTGTCCAAAGAGAGTTCAGAGGCAACCACCTTGCTGTGTGTCTGTAGATCACATTGTACATCAGACCAGGTAAGGACGGGAGATTTCCTTCTCTAAAGGATCAGATTTTTTTAATGACACGGCTATCTGGATGCCAATTTGGCTATCTTTTTATTCCTTTATTAATTGAATTCAAATTTCACCATCTGTCACTGTGACACCACCTACCTAATCATTCCTTTAAGCAACCCTTATAATGCTTGTGCATGGTCTCATCATGATCCCATAGTGTCTCAATGTAAAATCCTATTCTGAAAACCTGTGACCTCCAGTTGCTCCTATACCCAAGCATTCTGATCAACCTTTCTGAACTTACAAGACTTCACCTTATTCCCAAAATAGCCGAGGGCTCATCTAAATCTCTTCTCAGATATAACTTGGTAAAACACCATTTACTATTTTTCTTATCAAAATGCATGCTAAGAGACCACAGATTCAATTCCATGATTCAGAAGGCAACAAAATATTTTTAAAAATTAACAGCAGGGATAATCACAAACTATTTTACAAACCTTAATGTGTATGCCTGTCCACAGTTCTGCTTAAACGTCTTCTCAAGATGTGAGCACTGAGCCTATTTTTCTCTCAAGCTTCCCAGTTTCCAGTTATATTTGATGCAACTTAACCTGGAGGTTAAATCCACAAGTTCTAGCAGCAAATCCACATGTGCATTCTTTATATTAAGAAAGCTGCACCACAGTAATTCTACTTGCTTCACCAACACTTGCAATCCCATTTTAAATCATTCAATATTCGATGATTAGCTGAGCAAATGTCTCATTTCATTTAAATCTCTTCAAACCATTGAGATGATTTACAGGATTATAAGAGATGGGTATTAAATGAAACTTTATTTTCCTGTTGCAAAGTTGAGCCTGTTAGAAATGCAGCAAGTATCTGACCTCTGTGATATCCTGCTAGTATTGTTTCATAATTCACAATGAGAAAGTGTATACGACAAAGATCAAATAAAATAACAACATCTGCATCTTGGAATCCATTACAACTTTTTAAAAAATTAAACCTCAGATTAGAAATTAGATTTAGTTGCTTTGTGTATTTTGAGTATTGGTAGGAAGCCGAATTCTACTGCACCGAGGAGTCATAGGAGAGAAGAAGGGTATTAACTGTATAGATATTTTCTAACCAACCTGTTCAGAAGTGTAATTACCCCCCCCCCCTCACACCGGAGTAGGTGGGATTTGAACCTATCCCTCCTTCTATCTGGGAACAGAAGGAGAGGAAAAGTTGAAGTTTTAATGTAATGCATCTTTCTGTAAATTAAAAACTTGAATATAAATCAAGACTTGGCTCAAGTACTCTATCCTTCACCTACTGGCCATTCAGGTTTTGACAGATGGGGCAAGGGGATTAAATTCTTTTGACAAACGGAAAGATTGGAGAATGCTTCTGGTCTGTAATTAACAATCCCCCAATGAAATTGCAGCAGCATGTGGCATTGAAGTGTCAGCTTTTTGACAATGCCATTTCATTAACTAGTCATCAATTATGGAGCAAAGTTGGCATCTTTTGGTTTTGTTAAAAGACTCTCAGGCTCCAGGGAAGTGTAGGTCATTTAGCACTGTCAATCATCATAACATAAACTGATGAAATTCCTATTTATTATTCAATGTGGTTTGTGGCGTGAACAGTATATAATCAGTAAAACAAAACACAGATGACTAAGCCGGCAGGAACCTTCCTCTGGGCATTGACAGAATCGATAGTAAACACAGGGGCATCAGACAATGGGTCCATTCCTGAAGAAGGGCTTATGCCCGAAACGTCGATTCTCCTGTTCCCTGGATGCTGCCTGAGCTGCTGCGCTTTTCCATCAACACATTTTCAGCTCTACATCTATAGGACTTGATTGTCTCCATATGATAGAATTGAATGCTGTGAGGCTCCTTCAGTTCTTATATATAAGTACCAGCACTGTCCTCTAATAATTAGCAGTTCTTTCTTATTCTCATTTTTGCCATAAATAGGACATACTGAACACTGAGACTCACCATTCTATAAACACATAACTTAGGATGACATCTCAGTGTGCTGCCCCATCAGAGGTACAGTATTAAACTGACAGAAGGTCAATATTAAAGATACCACAGCACTATTCCAAGTAATTACAAGAGGTCTTATTGCCAGGTGGCCAGCAGTAGAAATGCTTACAAGACTGATGAAGGTAGCCCTGGTGAAGGGTCTGCGGTCTGAAAGCTAGTGCTTCCAAATAACCTGTTGGACTATAACCTGGTGTTCTGTGATTTTTAACTTGGCCAGAAGTGCACACTGCAGATGCAGGAGATTAAAGTCAAGATTAGAGTGGTGCTGGAAAAGTACAGCAGGTCAGGCAGCATCCAATGAACAGGAACAACATCAATTTTCTTGCTCCTCAGATGCAACCTGACCTGCTGTGCTTTTCCAGCACCACTCTAATCTTGATTTTTAACTTTGTCCACCCCAGTCCAACACTGGCTCCTCCACATCATGACTTACAAGGCTGGTTAAGAGCAACAATCAAGAATGCTGGGAATTTTGACCAAGCTAGAATGAACTCTGACTTTGGTTGAAAGTGCAGCCAGGACATGTTGTGACCTGCAGTCTCCTGTGTTGACCAAATAAGGTAAGATGCAGGATTGTCTCTAAACATACTTGAACCATACTACCTTAAATGGAGTATGGAAAGTGGCTGTTTACGACTTGGTGTAAACAGGATTGGCACTAGGTCCTCTACTTTTTGTCATTTACATAAATGATTTGGATGTGAGCATGAGAGGTACAGTTAGTAAGTTTGCAGATGACACCAAAATTGGAGGTGTAGTGGACAGTGAAGAGGGTTACCTCAGATTACAACAGGATCATGACCAGATGGGCCAATGGGCTGAGAAGTGGCAAATGGAGTTTAATTCAGATAAATTCGAGGTGCTGCACTCTGGAAAAGCAAATCTTAGCAGGACTTATACACTTTATGGTAAGATACTAGGGAGTATTGCTGAACAAAGAGACCTTGGAGTGCAGGTTCATAGCTCCTTGAAAGTGGAG
>NC_057742.1:24578185-24611488 GCF_004010195.1 Chiloscyllium plagiosum
GAGTCCAGAACGAGAGGGCATAGGTTTAGGGTGAGAGGGGAAAGATAAAGAAGAGATCTACGGGGCAACGTTTTCACACACAGTGGTACACGCATGGAATGAGCTGCTAGAGGAAATGGTGGAGGCTGGTACAATTGCAACATTTAAAAGGCATTTGGATGGGTATATGAATAGGAAGGGTTTGGAGGGATATGGGCCAGGTGCTGGCAGGTGGGACTAAATTGTGTTGGGATATCTGGTTGGTATGGACGGGTTAGACTGAAGGGTCAGTTTCCATGTTGTCCACCTCCATGACTCTATGACTTGGGAGTTGTTTACCAGTAACCTCCATTGGCTGTGTTCTAACAATGTGACTTGGGTTTGGTCAATTCATTGGCTGATTGCCGGAGGAGTTTCTGGGAGGAGGAACACACATTTTTAATATAAAAATCAGCAAGACAAAGGATTGTCTCAGGACAAGTCTTCAAGACTAGTTCTTGAGAAGTATGTGTCCTGAAGTGATCTTCAGAGAAGATGAAGAATCACGAGGCAAGACTTACACTTCGCTGAAATTGGGGTAATATTGGTTTCAAGTCAAGTTATCAAATTAAAGCTAGAGCTCGGGTGAAATGTGAATTAAGTTAAAGCAGAGGTTAACTGAAGTTAAATGCAGCAACTTAAAATTGAAGTTAGATGATGTAAGAAGTAAATGAATGCATGTTTTATACAGACTACTGGTACTTAAAGATTTACATAAAGAAGGGTTTGTTTAATTAAATTCTGAGTCAGTTCTCTGCCATTTGTCAATGGAAGAAACAATTTGCCCACAGCAAGATCATCAAAGAAAGAAGAAATCAGTAACCCAATCATAGGGCAGCATAGTGGCTCACAGTGCCAGGGACCTGGGTTCAATTCCAGCCTCAAGCAAATGTCTGTGTGGAGTTTGTACATTCTCCCCACGTTTGTGTGGGTTTCCTTCGATTGCTCAGGTTTCCTCCCACAGTCCAAAGATGTACAGACCAGGCGAATTGGCCTTGTTAATTTGCCCATAGTGTTAGGTGCATTATCAGACGGAAATGGTTCTGGGTGGGTTACTCTTCGTAGGGTCGGTGTGGACTTGTTGGGCCGTAGGGCCTGTTTCCACACTGTAGGGAGTCTAATCTAATCTGTTTTGATAATATTTTAGGTCTTTGAGGGAATTCATCATTCTTCTTAAATCAGAGAAGACTTACAGTACAGAGGAGGCTACTTGACCTGTCACCTCTAAGGAATGAATAACTGGGTAAAAGGTTCCAGTTCTCCTTTTGGGCAATGGCCTTCGCAGAGTAAATAGAATGCAAATGTTCAAATTGAATGAAATTGGTCATGGGGCTAAGAGGAGAAAGCGATGCTGGAGATCAGAGCTGAAAATGTACTGCTGGAAAAGCGCAGCAGGTCAGACAGCGTCCAAGGAACAGGAGAATCGGTGTTTTGGGCATAAGCCCTTCTTCAGGAATCTTTCCTGAAAAAGGGCCTTTGCCCGAAACGTCGATTCTCCTGTTCCTTGGATGCTGCCTGACCTGCTGCGCTTTTCCAGCAACACATTTTCAGCATGGGGCTAAGAGCCAGAGGGTATTCAATTATAGTGAATAGTGAAAGAACCCAAAAAGGTGCCATGAGAAAGACTTATACCCAGTGAATGGTTAGGATCAGGAAAGTGCTACCTGAAATGCAGTACAGGTGGATTCAATCTTAGATTTTGAAAGGGAATTGAATTATTATCTGAACAGGAAACAACCGCAAGACACAAAATAAAAGCAATGGAGGGAGGTGGAGATGACAGGGGAGTACTGTAGATTTTATTCAGATTCAAGAAGAATGATGAATTCTCCCAAAAACCTGAAATATTATCAAAACAGATGTTTGGGTCACTTATTTCTTTATTTGTTGTGGGATCTTGCTGTGCACAAGTTGTTTCTTCCATTGCAATGGCAAGTGGCTCTTAAAAGTACTTATGGTCTGTAAACTGTTTTGGGCTGACCCGAAGTCAAGAAAGGCATCATATAAATGAAAATCTTACTTTCCTTCATGTATAAGTTAAAAGCAAATCAGTCAATGGAATGTGATTTTTCTACAAATTATATGAGAAAGGAGGCTTGGGAAAATTCACAAAAATTTGGCCAATGGTAAAATCATTGAGAAATTAAACTTGTTATGTATGAAGTGTTTCTTGAACATCAGCACTTCTATTTTTGTCATGCATCCAGTTGGTGTCTCAATAGGACTTTTTAAGGAGGAGAAAGTGAGGACTGCAGATGCTGGAGATCAGAGTGGAAGAGTGAGATGCTCGAAAAGCACAGCCGGTCAGGCAGCATCCGAGGAGCAGGAGAGTCAACATTTCAGACAGGACCCTTCCTGTTTGCCTACTTTGCATTCCAGCAACTTCAGGTTTTTTTTGTCTCTTCATCCTTCATCTTTCAGTCAACATCAGTTGTCTCGACTCTTATAAATTCACCATGCTGTTAAAACTCCAGTTCCAAAAGATCAGCTACTCTTACACAGTAAGTACAATTAGTTCCCTGTGCTAGCAAGATATCACCTTTTAAAACTCTTTTGCTAAAGACTTGGTTGTTCCACGAGTTTAAATCTTTGAGTTCTTTATCAGTAATTTTTGTGTGAACTTTTCTGTTTAGCATAATGGTTTGGGTCTCATTCCTATAGTTTGTTATATCTCAACTTTCACCAACAAACATATTGGATGTGTTCTTGATTTTGGATGATAGCATACAGGCACTAGAGAATCATCTTTATCGTTAGGAAGCTAAGTTGTTCACAGTAACAAGAAGAAACAGAACAACAAAGTGTCACTCAATCATTTGTAATTCACTGTTTCGGTTATAACCTGCCAAGTAATCCTGGTTTGCTTTTTGGATATTGCCAGGAGCAGCTTTTGATTTACTTAGCTCCACTTCAGTGGAATGATAATCAGTTGTTTGTGTCTTAGTGATGAATAAATGGTGAATGTTTTCAGGATGTTTCCACTGATTTAAATAGTTTGACAACACACAACTGTTGGCATTATCTCCAACAGTATTGACTGGGATTGTGTAGAGACACTGGAAGCATTTGTATGTTGTCAAAATTTTTGAACCTGTGGAAACACCCCAAAAACATTCACCATTTATTTATCATCAGATACAATAGGGTCAACTTTACTAACTATGATACTATTGGTCAAAAACTCTTTCCAAATCTTTTCACTTCCATGTTATGGCACTCAATCCTGATCAAACAGTGTCACTTCCGACTCACCACAACAATACCACAGAAGATGTACTGGTTTTTTAATCTATCAAATAGTATTTCAGACATATTTTTCATCCTGGAAAGTATTGACTACCCTTCTACCTGATTAGGACAAATACCATATCCTGAAAAGTAACAATCCTAAATAGACAAGTTGGTAACCCAAGTGGAAATAGTCAAAATTAAGTCAAAAAAAGCATATATTGGAACCACCAATCAATAATACATAGACAACAAACAGGCACCAATGTCTGTACATTGACAAAGGGGAAAAGGAGGACCAATGAAAACCCTCAAAAAATGGTTCTGAAGATGCTTTCAACCATCAATTTTCAACAATAATATTCAGAACAAGTCTTTGAACATAATAAAAAAAAGTGGCTCTCAACATCAGTAAAATTTCCTTGCATATCTTTTCTGTGTTTGAAATATCTCCATTGATGTTTTCTTTGGAGCTCTGTCTTTGTCACAAATGCCAGGGTATTGTGTTTTTAATAAGTGCCTGTGATTGTTTGTTTTTGTCAGCATTCCTTACAACTGAATTATTTTCTCAAGGGCATCTCTTCTGATCTTTTGGAAGTTTGGTGTCTCTTTTTGATCATTCTTATTGTTACATAATCAATTCAACAATCCATTGTATCTACTAGCCGAACCAGTGATGCAACGCATCAAGTCCACAAATGGTTGCCTCGCACCAAGTACAAATGGATCGCACTGTCTCTTTTCCTGTGCATTTCCAGGCATCCTACAATAAAGCTGCTGGCTAGACAATCACAGTCTTAGTCAGCCTGCTCACTCCCATCATCATTCCCATGCTTCACTCCTCTCAAATAGCCTTTTCTCAACTGCTTACATTGGCCAAATTTAAAACTGTACCTCAAATAGTTGTCTACACTGCTTCTGCAAAAGTAATAGATAGACACTGAGTATAAATGAATGATGATGGGGAAAGTGAAGCAAAAGATTTACAGAAAATCTCTTGGTGTAACTGCAAAAAAAAGTTGAACAGAAACAGCCCAATGAAAATAAATAACGTGATAACTATACATACAGAGAAATACAATAATAATAGAAATATAGGACGGGGAACACAGACAGAATGTAAAAAGACAATTTCCACTCTGTGTGATTATTGGGGCAGGTAGACAGGTGACAAGTTTGCTTGCTTCTTCAGAGTTTAGACCTGAGACATCAGACAATGTATTTAAATCGGACACTTACTTCTTATGTCACAACTATTTGCACTCCTTCTGAAGCCAACTCTTGAGCAATTTTCAGCCCCTCTCACGCTTGAAACCTAAAATCATATTCAAGTCCTGACAAAGTCATCAAGATCAAGCAAATTTGAAAAATCATTCTTCAAGACATGTTGATATCTCTCTCTCTCTCTCTCTGCAGCTGTAACACTGTATTCTGCACTCTATTCTGCTATCCTGATTCAGTTTGCATGGAATGATCTTCCTGTATAGGTACATGTGGCAATAGGTCAAACTCAAACTTGTGAAAGGTAGGCTCCTACTGGCTTATTGACAGATAATAACATAAGCTATTCCATTTATCCATCCTACCTGGTTTCTGCCAATCTGATGGGATTAGAAGCTCTCCATAGCCTGGGCCAGAGAATGAGATTTATTGCCCCATAATCAATGGAATAGAAGCAAGTTAGTGAAAGTGAGACAAAGTGAAAGTTGTCATAGTCCCACAGCACTACAGGATGCTTTCCATTATAGATAGATATGACTACTGGTAAATTGAACTTGAGGGGCACTATGTCTCAATCAATGGTGAAGCTAAGAAGGTAGAGCCTTTAGTCAGGATACGAGTTAAACCCGTGCTGTAATGGGCACTCTACATTGCAAACCAACCTTCCAGCCAACTGAGCTAACCAACAATAAAAACAGAAATTGCTGGAAAATCTCATCAAGTCTGGCAGCATCTGTAGGGAGAAATCAGAGTCAACGTTTCAGGTCAAAAGACCCTTCCTCAGAACTGAATTAACCAACCCTTCCTGCAAGTTGCTGGGTATACATTTCCAATATTTCATCACACAATGCTGTATTTTCTCCATGACTCTGTCATTATAAGTAGCACACTCCAACAATCAATGGAGAGGACCATGGAAAATCGCCTAGTAGCTTATAATAACTGCATCCATGTTGTTTTTGTCAACCAGTTTACAAAGCTGCCTGCATGATGAAAATGCCTCTGGCAAGGATTGCAGAGGAACTGTGCTGCTGGAATGAGTGTAGCAGTGCATGAAATCAGACTGACTTTAAAAGAAGGAATAATTTAACTTGTGCCACCCCGCACTGACTCCAGACGATTGGCCAAACTCATGTATATTTTGTTCCCTTTCACATTGATGACTTTGTACTAAACCTGGAACATGTATACCACTTTGAATCCATTATTTGTGACACAGATGTACAGCCAAGGTCTGCTATCGATTCACAATGAAAACATTTGCTTTTGCAGCTTGACATGAAAGGCACAAATTCAGCTTTTGGGTACTTCCAACAGGTATTCAGATTCAACTGACTGCACAGTGCCATGTCACTGATGGACCATTAATTTATTTTGGAGACTTTCAATGCACACCATACATTCCCAGGTTTTGAAACTGCTGTCTACATCTTTAAAGGTTTCACATAAGCCATTTATTTCAAAAGTATAGGTGGGTGTGTTCTGTCATTCACAGCAAAAGCTCGCAAAGAGCCATGTTAAACTAAACCTTCGAGAAAGCAATGTCAAAAGTCAGTAATATAATTCATAAGATGGGGAAATGTCAATTAAATGGAATTAAAACTGAAAAAGTAACAATGTTCCCCATCTGTATTTATGCTAAATATTTTGTCTGTCACTTGAGTCATTAGTTACAAGTTGATTTAATTATGCATCACAGCAGGGAGAATTATTGCTTTCCTTGTATTTCTGTATTAAATACCATCTCATAATTGAAATACCTCCAAACAAATATTATCCCTTATTTTTCAGACTTGTACTAGTAAGTCCTATGTATAAAATGTACAAATAATCCCTTGTTTACTATTTGAATTTTTGTCTATGTAATCGCTAAGGCGTGTGAAGAGATTTGGCCTGGAAACCCTGAGGTAGGGCTTTCTCACATGCTGTGCTGCTTTGGTTCCACAGTGCATGTTGGTTTTTAATCCCAACAGGTTCCTTGCCTTAAAGCCAGTTGTTTGACAGGCTTGTCTCCCTGCTGAGCCAGGAGCTCATTGAGAGTGTGCAGCTGGACTAGAGAAGGGTGTTGTGGACACCAATCCACATTGGGGACGTACTCCCAACCTACAACATTCTTAATTTTGCTTTCCAATCCAATGGAAGGTAGGAGGGTAGGTGGTCCAATAGCAAGTATGCTGTTATCATGTCTAGATTGTTCATAGAAGAAGGCCCATACATTGTCAGTGGACACCAATAAATTTTAATCAGTAGATATACTTCATACAGGAGTAGTAATAGATGGCACCTCTGGGATCCTAGGCACTTGGGTCCCAGTTCTACACAATGCGGTATTATGGCAGAGCTCCCTCTGCACATGCTCAGTAGACCCTATTAGCAAAAAGCAGAGAAACAGACCCTTCGAGCCAACTCGTCTGTGTTGACCAGACATCACAATCTGACCTAGTCCCATGTGCCAGCATTTGTCCTATATCCCTCGAAACCCTTCCTACTCATATACCTATGTGGATGCCTTACAAATGTTATAATTGTACCAGCCTCCACCACTTCCTCTGGCAGCTTGTTCCATACATGCACCATCCTCTGCTTGAAAAAGTTACCCCTTAGGTGCCTTTTAAATTTTTCCCCCTCACACTAAACCTTCTAATTTGAACTCTCCCACCTTGGGGAAAAAAGACCTTGGTTATTTATCCTTATCCATGCCTCTCATGATTTTATAAACTTCTATGAAGTCACTCCTCAGCTTCCGATGCTCCAGGGAAAACAGCTCTCGTGTATTCAGCCTCTCACCATAACTCAAACCCTCCAGTCCAGGCAACATTCTTGTAAATCTTTTCTGCATTCTCTAAAGTTTAACAGAATCCTTCCTGTGGAGTGGGGAACAGAATTATACATAGTATTTGAAAAGTGGCCTCACCAGTGAATAGAATCCTCTACAAGACCAGTCAAAATAGCATCCTGGTACTCAGTGACAACACAATTCAGGTCACTGGTCCGGAAAGAAGGAGAAGCGTTAAATCATTCAACTCTCAAAGGAACATTCTGAGTCACTGCAGAAGAGTTTTTCACCATATTTCGAATCAAAACACTTTAGGAGGTTCTACATCTCTGTTGGAATCATGGTAAACCACAAATTTGGGTCTGCATATCCGTGCAGGCAACATCACCCTACCTTTGCAAGTAATGTTGAGACCGAGGAATATCTTTTTAACATTTAAGAAGTGGCAGGAATCTAGTAAAAGGGGTGAAAGTGCATCATTTGGACAGTTAAGTTCTAGAAGTTGCTGCTCCTAGTCCACCCATACCAAGAGCCAGCTAAATCCTGAGTTTGTTCCTTGCAGAACTAGTAAAACAGTAGAGAACCTTCTGTTCTCCGTTTACTTTATTTAATTTTGCCACATACTGGTTTTGAGCCATGTTTTTCATGCTTTTGCTTTCATACAGAACTATTTATTATTCTGGCAATTACATTCACGCTGGCCAAATATTTTGTTTCTTTACAACAACCATCAGAACAGTCAAGATATATTTTTGCGAGCGGAAGGCAGAACTTGCATTTATATTGAACATTCCAAATACTTTACAACCAACACAATAGTTTGGAAATAGTCACCAACTGCACAAGGCAAGTTCCCATACACCAGCATTAGATAATCAACAGGTAATCTACTTCATAATATTATGAGCATACACAATAGGGGCAAAAGTAGACCATTCAGTCTCTCAAGTCTGCACACGACTCAGTGAGGCTGTTCTGTTTGTGCTTTGAATTTCACATTCCATCTACCATCTTAGCTCTCTGTATTTCAGGCCGCTTTCTCTGATTTGCACAAGTAGTCCTACATTGTAGCTTCACTAATGGACACTTCATTTTTAGGTATACCTGGGGCTGCTCCTGCCAAGCCATTCTATATTCTTCATTGAAACAAGGTTGATTTCAGCAAATTGATGATAATGGTAGAGTGGAGGATATGCCAAGCCATAAGGTTACAGTTGGTGCTTATACCGAATTCTGCTCCTGCTGATGGTTCATAGCACCTTATCGAGGCACAGTTTTGAGTTGCTAAATTTGTTTGAAACCTACCTAATTCATATGATGATAGAGACACAGTATAATAGAGGTGCTATGACTGGAGGAGTGCATGGTTACATAGAACATAGAACTTTATAGCGCAGTACAGGCCCTTCGGCCCTCGATGTTGCGCCGCCCTGTCATACTAATCTGAAGCCCATCCCACTTACACTATTCCATGTATGTCCATATGCCTGTCCAATGACGACTTAAATGCACTTAAACTTGGCGAATCTACTACCGTTGTAGGCAAAGCATTCCATACCCTTACTACTCTCTGAGTAAAGAAACTACCTCTGACATCTGTCTTATACCTAGCTCCCCTCACTTTAAAGTTGTGTTCCCTTGTGTTTGCCGTCCCCATACTTGGAAAAAGGCTCTCCCTGTCCACCCTATCTAACCCTCTGATTATCTTGTATGTCTCTATTAAGTCACCTCTCAACCTTCTTCTCTCTAACAAGAACCCTAGTGAAACTAATTTTTTCTAGTTACAAGATGAACTATTACATACCTTTTCAATATCAGTTTTCAAACAAAAATATCTATCGACCAGGTTTCTTAACGTAAACAATTATGGATTTATAATCAAAATAGAACTTATTCAATAAAAATGCAAGAATTGATTAGTGTACATAATCAGTAATATTGTTCTAAATGCTCAACCCTTCAAATATACCAAAACACACACTCATCAGGAAAACAGAGGGAAAAAGAATTTCTCTACAGAGATCCGCTGTCTGGAATAAAAAGCAACTTTGGCTTATGTATATTCTCCAAGGCAGAAGGATTCACGTTAGGATGTTCTAGGGATGATAATTTTTTGATGATATTGCTGTGATGTTCTAGCTGGTGTGTTGAATTCACTAATCATGCACAACTATTTCTGAACTCTTGCAATCACAGCTTATTCAGGAAATATAACCTTGAGATGTTACTTCAATCACTCTTTCAAAAGAACAAATAGGTTTCACCCTGAACTGATGCAGTGAGCTTTCTTTTCACAAACAGGGGTGATCAGCTGGACAACCTATTCCCAGCAAACTTTCCTCCAACTCAGCTTGTACCTTACTGGCTTTTCTCCAATAGAACCAGATAAAATAAGAGCCTCCCAATGCTAGTTACTGTTCATCAGGGTCTCCAGGAAAATCTGTAGTTATCACCAGTCATGTAACTTCTTGGAAACTTTTGACATTAAAATCCTTCAAGGTTTGCAGTGAGATTTCAATGACCTCCTTTATATAAACTATCCCAGGTATGTTCACAAACTTGAAATAAATTTCCGTTCCTTCAGTCTTTCAAACTTCAGCCTTTCAAGATATATTAAATATAAAGTGTGTTTGTTTGCGAGGATATCGTCAGTGTGAATCAGGACTTATCTCCTCAAGGACTGAATGGTGCTCACTCCTACTAATATTGCCATAGACAGATAAATCTGAAACAGGTACACCAGTGAGGACAAAATCAGGTATGTTTGTCCCCTCTTAATGGTTCCCTCACCACCTGGCACAGGCCCAGTCATGCAGCCACATCCTTTAGGACTGAACCAACTCTGTCAGTAGTGGTGCTACTGAATCACTTTTGGCACTGGTCATTGAAATCCCTCAATCTGAATACATTCTGTGCCCTTACCATCCTCAGTGTTTCTTCCAACTGTTGTTCAACTTGCAGGAGTACTGATCATCAGCTGGTATAGGTAAGGGTGGGTGCAGTTTGGGAGTGGCGAGAAAGGTGGTAAGGTTTCCTTACCCATTTTTGACCTGATGACATGAGATCTCATGAGGATTCCCAGGGCAACTCCTTCTGTATATCACTATTCTGCCACCTCTGGGTCTGTCCTCCCTGTTGGTTGGTATATATCCAGGCATGGTGAAGGTGGTCTCTGACAGAATCATGCCTTCCAGAGAATGTTGCTTGACCAATTTATGGGACAGCTCTCCCAAATTTGGCCCAAGCCCCCAGACGGTAGCAAAGTGGACATTGCTGGGTGAACGGTGATAGGTTTGTCATTGTTGTTTCCAGTGCATAAGTAACACAGGGTGATCCATCTGGTTTAATTCTTTTGTTTAGATTTTAAGGCTTTACAGGAATTTATATTTTAAAGAAATGGATGTCCTGCAGAGATTCATCAACTATGACTACTACAGAGTCTGTGTTTAATTAAAAACGCATTGTATAACTGACGTTATATAATGTTGGCTTTAAATTTATTTTTCATGTTTAGAGAAACAAAAATCGCACTCAAAAATTGTCTGATGATGTGCCACATTACCAAATAATATCAGTGGCACTTACTTGTGCTGTTAATCCCATTCCATTTTCTGAATAATACACAACTGTTGATCAATCCTCTGAAGTTTTATATCTGCAATGCCACCAATAATGAAACCAGGCTTAATCTAGGGTTATGAATATTAATAAGAAGCAGTGTTAATTAAACAATAAACTAAGCAAATCAAAAGTTTACGAGACAGTAAACAGCTCACATATGCAAATTTAAAGGCAAAAGCAGACTATAATTTCATATTAACATTGAACAACTTTGGAAAATGTTTATGCTGATTTTAATAAAATTTATCAAAATAGCAATTGTTGTACCTGTATAAAAACACAATGGATCAAACCTCTTCCTATTCAGTTCTATTGCACAGGCAGACACTATAAGGTAGCAGAGGGTTATCCAGTAATGTGTGGGGAACCAGGAAGGAGCGATAACCTCCTGTCCTGTATGTGATATCCAAATTTCCCAATCAAACAGCATGAGCTGAGGTGACAACATCACTTATTCATCGCATTCAACTGTGTGGCTTAAAATAACAGTTGTTAAGATGACATGATGGGTTAAGGAATAAAAAGAAATAAATGTCATAATGTGATGTGAATGTGCCAAGTCCATGTCTTACTTGACCAATACCTCCGTATGTGATGATGCTGTGGCTTTAAAGGTGTATTTTGTCCTGGTTATTTTTGAAGAGAGGCTTTAAAGCAGAGGTGCCAAGCTGGCAGTAAAGGCCCACAAATTAAACAGCTTAGGACGCCTTGGGTTTCTTTTTTACTAGTTGGAAAAATAGAAGCAGCCTGGACGGGTGCAGCCAGCTCTCACTGACCAGGATTTCTGGGTTTTACTTTTGAGCAATTCCTGTTCGAGTTTCAACAGCATTGGAAGCTGCAGCAATTATCTCATGGTCGCTACTCTCTCTGAAATTTTGCTTGATATTTATTCTCTTTGTTGCTGCTGGGCTGCATGTGAGAAAATCTGATTTCTCAATTTGCCTTTTTGCCAAGAGGTGTGCTTGTGGGATGTTACTATAGGAGAACAGTTAATTAGTAATAGTTACCATACCTATTATTCTGTTAAGTTTTCCAACAGAGTTGTTATTCTAAGCTTTTCATTCTTTTATTACATTTTAACAATAGTGTTTGAAAAAATTATGCTTTGCTTAACGTCGAGTTGATTGACCAGTCACATTGCATTTGGAACACAGCACTTTACATTTATCTTTAAAATAAGAAAAGGTTAGGATCTAGATTAACTTCTTTATATTTTTGAGGGGGTCTAGTCTGGTCCATAACACCTGGATTTGATGAGCTTTCCTGTCATGCAGGTTTTTAACTGCTGCCCGGGAAATGGCCTTCTTGACTCATAGTAAATGGTATGACAAGGCATAATACAATAACACAAAGCTTACAAACAATGAATGGCTGTGAAGGCTGACTACAGGATTGTGTTGTGTTGAGGAAGGAAGGTGGGGTAGTGTTGGTGGCAGGAGGGAAGGGGATGAGCAGGGGAGTGTGCTTTGCATATGATGGTCCAAAGGGTGGAACCTTACAGACTCTTTACAACTCATTTATCTAAACCCATATTTTACCTTCCCCTCTACAATACTAGTCCAATAAAACCCTGATTAAGATTTACAGAAAAATTCAAATTTCAAAAACCATCCAACTGTCGAATCTTCTCTTGATACCTTCCTCTGTCTTTTCTTTTTCTTAGGCATTTCTGTTTCACAGGTTATTGATAGAAAAAGGGACCTGTAAGAAAGCTATTCTCCGGGCAGTCTGCGTATGTTGGTGGCTTGGCAGTTCTCCTTCACAAGTGTTCAATTTTCCCCAGCTTTATACCCCAAATCGTCAATTGTTTCATTCTTTATTAATATTGTCAGTATCATAAATTCAAACTTGATTGGAGGTTGGTAATTTGGGGGATAATTTAAATTGATTGGCCAAAGTTGAATTTGTTTTTGTCTCCAGGCAACCCAGCCAGTCCTAGCTGTCCTGAACCAAAAGTGACATTGTAAATTCTCCAGCAGTCTGTGTGCTTCTCTAAGTCCTTGCTAGCTTTCAACTTTCTTAAAGGTACAGTACACTTCTACACCTTCATAACAGCTCCCCTACCCCCCTTAAGAGAAAATTAACTAGCATAATGAAAAGAGGTTTCTTTTTTTCTATTCTTTAAACACGTTACCGTAACATACAGATAACATTAATCTAAATTCACCTTAATGTTTTCCCTGATATATATAGAAAATATATATAAATAAAACATCGGATAAATACAAATCTCATCTAAACTTTATCAGTTAAGTCCAGAATAATGTATCTATGATTGCAATCTTACGACCCGCAACATGTACGATTTTTAAATTAAAAGTTTTTAACTTAAGACTCCAACAAATTAGACTCATATTCTTGCCTTTAAAGAATTCTAAGAATGTAAGTAGACTGTGATCCAAGTACACAACCGTCTCCAACACATTAAAATGTTGTAAGGCCAGTACCAAACTCAATCACTCTTTTTCAATCATGGAGTATTTCCTCTGGTGGGTGTTGACCTTCTTTGAGAAGTTACTAACTGGCAGTTCAATCCCATCCTCATCTTCCTGTAACAGTACAGCTCCAACCCCTATGACACTCACATCAATGGCGACTTTAACAGGTTTTGAAATGTTTGGTGTAGCTAAAACTGGTTTGGTGGTTAATATGGCTTTCAAATGGTCGAATGTCTCCTGGCATTGTTGTGTCCATCAAAACTTTATGTTCTTCTTCAGCATATCAGTTAACAGTGCCACTACACTGCTGAAGTTTGGAACAAACTTCTGATAGAATCTGCTGAGACTGAAGAAATGAAGCACCTTTTTCTTCGAGGTTGGTCGTGGAAATTCCTCAATGGCCTTTGTCTTTTCGTTCGGTGGGGTCAACCTTTCATGATAAATGTTATGTCCCAAGAACATCACCTCTGCTTTCGCAAATTCGGTTTTGTTTAAGTTTATTACCAGTTTTGCTTCTTGTAGTCGTTCAAAGAGCTCTGCCAACTATACCATGTCATCTTTCCAGGACATTCTAAAGATCACAACATTGTCCAAATAGACTGCACAGTTTGTAAACCCAGCCACAACTCTGTTCATGAGCTTTTGGAATGTGGCAGGTGAATTCTTCATTCCTAAGGGCATCACTTTAAATGGAAATAGCACATTTGGGGTTACAAACGCAGACATTTCTTTCGCCGTCTCTGATAAAGGTACTTGCCAGTAACCGTGCATTAAGTCCAACTTAATGATGTAACTGGTTTGGTCTACTTTCTCAATATAGTCCTCCAATCTTAGAATTGGATATGAGTCCAATTTTGTAATGGTGTTGACCTTCTGATAATCCATGCAGAATCGTTGAGTCCAATCTGGTTTGGGAACTAAGATGATCAGTAAACTCCACGCGTTCTGGCTTCGTTCGATGATATCCTCATTGAGCATGGCCTCCACCTCCTTCTGCACCTGTCTGGCTTTGAAAGGAGTAAGCCGATAGGGGTGTGGTTTTATTGGAGCAGTATTCCCTACGTCTACTTCATGTACAATAGCATTAGTCCTCCCTATCTGATTCTTACATATGTCCTTATACTGCAGTAACAGATCTTTCAACCACATTCTATGCTCCTGAGACAGATAGTTTACTATCCTATCCCACTCCTCAAGGATTTCTTCATTTTTAAAATCTATTTTGAGGCACATCAAAATTCACATAATCTGGGTTTGATTCCTCACTCTGTAGAGCAGTAAATAACATCTGCTTCTCCAGTTCTTTCTCTCTTGTATAATACGGTTTCAACATGTTCACGTGACATATTCAATACTTTTTTTTCTATCTGGCATCTTTACTAGATAGTTCACCTGACTCAACTTTTTCTCAATTTGGTAGGGACCATTAAACCTGGCTTTGAAGAGATCTCTTATCACTGGTAACAGTAGTAACACGTCATCCCCTTAGGAAAACGCCCAAGTCTCAGAGCTTTTATCTGCTACCTGCTTCATTCTACACTTTGTCCTCTTCAGGTTTAGCTGTTTAGCTAACTCACCTATTCAATTTAGTCTCTCCCTCACCTCCGATACATAATCTAAGTGTGAGATCTCCGATTTTGGTCCTGTTAATATTTCTTTAATTAATTTCAAAGGGTCTCTCACTTCATGCCCGAATATTAACTCGAAGGGAGTGAACTGAGCAGATTCATTTGGGGTATCGCTAATGGCAAACAATGTGAATGGGATATCTTTACCCCAATCATTCGGGTAATCCTGACAGTACACTCTCAACATGGTCTTCAAGGTCTGATGTCACCTTTATAAAGCTCCCTGGGAATCAGGATGATACGCACTGGATTTAATGTGCTGTATATCTAAGCTATCCATAACCTCCTTAAACAGCCGAGCAGTAAAATTTGACCCTTGGTCTGACTGAATCTCTCTGGGTAGCCCATAACGTGTGAAGAAAGCTACTAACTCCTCTACCACCTTTTTTGCCTTGATATTCCATAATGGAATTGCCTCCGGAAATCCGGCAGGCACATTCATTAACAAGTGCTGGTTTCTATCTTTAGTTCTTGGGAGAGACCTACACAATCAATTATAACCCAGGTGAAAGGTTCTTCAAATGCAGGAATTGGCATCAAAGGGGCTGGTTTTATTACTGCCTGTTGTCTTACCTACAATTTGGCATGTATGACAAGTAACCACATCCTTGTCCATTCCAGACCAATAAAAATGTTTTTGTATATTAGCCTGAGTCTTTCGTACCCCTAGGTGACCTCCTACAGGTAGTTCATGTGCTACCCATAACAATTCCTGCCTGTATGCTACAGAACACACAATCTGGTGCACTTCAGCATATGTTGCTGGAAAAGCGCAGCAGGTCAGGCAGCATCCAGGGAACAGGAGAATCGACGTTTCGGGCATAAGCCCTTCTTCAGGAGTAAGGAGTAAGCCAATAGGGGTGTGGTTTTATTGGAGCAGTATTCCCTTCGTCTACTTCATGTACAATAGCATTAGTCCTCCCTATCTGATTCTTACATATGTCCTTATCCTGCAGTAACAGATCTTTCAACCACATTCTATGCTCCTGAGACAGATAGTTTACTATCCTATCCCACTCCTCAAGGATTTCTTCATTTTTAAAATCTATTTTGAGGCACATCAAAATTCACATAATCTGGGTTTGATTCCTCACTCTGTAGAGCAGTAAATAACATCTGCTTCTCCAGTTCTTTCTCTCTTGTATAATACGGTTTCAACATGTTCACGTGACATATTCAATACTTTTTTTTCTATCTGGCATCTTTACTAGATAGTTCACCTGACTCAACTTTTTCTCAATTTGGTAGGGACCATTAAACCTGGCTTTGAAGAGATCTCTTATCACTGGTAACAGTAGTAACACATCATCCCCTTGGGAAAACGCCCAAGTCTCAGAGCTTTTATTTGCTACCTGCTTCATTCTACACTTTGTCCTCTTCAGGTGCTGTTTAGCTAACTCACCTATTCAATTTAGTCTCTCCCTCACCTCCGATACATAGTCTAAGTGTGAGATCTCCGATTTTGGTCCTGTCAATATTTCTTTAATTAATTTCAAAGGGCCTCTCACTTCATGCCCGAATATTAACTCGAAGGGAGTGAACTGAGCAGATTCATTTGGGGTATTGCTAATGGCAAACAATGTGAATGGGATATCTTTACCCCAATCATTCGGGTACACTCTCAACATGGTCTTCAAGGTCTGATGTCACCTTTATAAAGCTCCCTGGAATTCAGGATGATATGCACTGGATTTAATGTGCTGTATATCTAAGCTATCCATAACCTCCTTAAACAGCTGAGCAGTAAAATTTGACCCTTGGTCTGACTGAATCTCTCTGGGTAGCCCATAACGTGTGAAGAAAGCTACTAACTCCTCTACCACCTTTTTTGCCTTGATACTCCATAATGGAATTGCCTCCGGAAATCCGGCAGGCACATTCATTAACAAGTGCTGGTTTCTACCTTTAGTTCTTGGGAGAGATCTACACAATTAATTATAACCCAGGTGAAAGGTTCTTCAAATGCAGGAATTGGCATCAAAGGGGCTGGTTTCATTACCGCCTGTTGGCTTACCTACAATTTGGCATGTATGACACGTAACCACATCCTTGTCCATTCCAGACCAATAAAAATGTTTTTGTATATTAGCCTGAGTCTTTCGTACCCCTAGGTGACCTCCTACAGGTAGTTCATGTGCTACCCATAACAATTCCTGCCTGTATGCTACAGAACACACCATCTGGTGCACTTCAGCATATTTCTCCTCTGCACTAACCTGCCATAGTCTCCATTTCCAGCTTAGGATTCTATCTTTCAGATAATAACTTTCTGGAATATTCTCTGCCTCATTTTCGGAGTACGCATTCATATATATCTTTTACCGTTTTGTCTTACTGTTGCAAATCTCTTCGCTTTTTGGGACTAAACACTTCTGTCTGACCCCCTGCCTGTTCAGGATTTTCCTGCACCATTGCGTCAAACAGGGTGTCCGCTAAATGAAACACAACTCTTTCATCTTTTGCTTGGCCTTCCTTGGGCTTCTCCACAACAAGGGGTTTCACTCCCACCTTGGATCCTGCCAAATCATTCCCAAGAACTGGATTCCTGGAACTGACACTTTGTCAATCACTTCTACTATTACTTCCCCAGTCTTGAGTTGGCACTCCAACATGATCTTACCTCGGGGAAACGCTAAACTTCTGTCCATCTATCGCACAAATTACCACACTCTCGGGTAACAGAAAGCGTGCATATTTGCTCATCCCATAGTATCAGTGACTGGTTAGATCTTGTATCTCTCAAAATGATAACTTCTTGTCCTTTTCTCCCATTCTTTCTGAGTAAACTTTACCCACAGAGATGAATTCTTTGTCAAGATCATGAACTAATTCCATACCCAGCCCCTGCCTAGGCTGTTCACTCTCTTGCAGCTCCTCGGCTCTTCTTGGAGTCTCCTTTACTATCTTCACTAATGCCACTGGCTTAGCTTTTTTTAATCACATCTTTTCCCATAGTGCCTTTCTTTACCAACCAGCACTGTGACTTTACATGTCCCACCTTTTGGCAGGGAAAGCATCTTTTCCCAGGGCCTTTCTGAAACTACCAGCACTGTAATTTTCTGTGCCCCACTCCATTACAGTGAAAACACCTAAGTCCTTTCACCTCCTCTTCACCCTCTTGGTTTTCTTTAATACATGGTATGTTCTTACCAGCATTCTCTACTCGTAGTTTCGGATCTCCCCTTCTCCCAACTTCTATCCCTCACAGGGTGAAATTCTGGCCGGAAGCTTGTCTTATGCGCCAACATGTATTCATCTGCCACTTCCTGAACTTTCTGTTCCTTCACGTGAATTCTTACTATCTCTGGAAGTGAGTTTTTGAACTCCTCCAGCAGAATAATCTCTCTTCGAGCCTCAAAGGTTCTATCTATTTTTAAAGCACGCAACCATCTATCAAAATGTCTATGTTTAATTTTTACAAACTCAATGTAAGTCTGACCTGGTTCCTTCTTTATGTTTCTGAACCACTGTTTATATGCTTCTGGTATCAATTCATAAGCACTTAAAATAGCCTGTTTAACCTCTTCATAAACTCTTGACCCCTCATCTGACAGCGTGGCAAATGCCTTACTAGTTCTGCCTGCTAGTTTAGTCTGAACTAGCATTACCCATAAATACTCAGACCACTCCATCTGTCTAGCCAATTTTTAAAATTAAATAAAGAAGGCTTCAACATCTTTCTCAATAAAATGTGGCAGAGTTTTGACATATATGTATATATCACTATCTTCTCATATCATCTCCATCCTGTTAATTTGACTTTGCTGACTACTCCACAACTTCTCAAGTTCAAATTCTCTCTCTTTGTCTCTCCCTTTATTCTCTCTCTCTTTGCTCAGCTAAGAACCTTCTCTCTCTCTCTTTCCCCTCTTTCTCTCTCTCTTTCTGTCTCCCTCTCTTCTCTCTCTCTTCCTCTTTCTTCTCTCTCTTTCTCTTTGTTTATCTCCTAGCTTCATTTTCCTCAATTGTAACTTAAGCTTTTCTACCTCTACTGCACTTGTCTGTTTCTCTGTTACACATAAGTGTTTGAGTAATTCCCTTACAATTTCAGCTTTTCTTTTGCCCTTGGTTAAACCCTAACCTAACTTATTTGCTAATTCTAAAAGTATGGCCTTTTTCTTTCCTAAACTTTCTTGGCAAATTTGAGAATCATCTTCAAATCCTAGAACCTCTTTAGCAAGTTTAAGAACCATTTCTCTTACTTTTAATTTAATCAACCACCAAGTCACAGGAATTAAACAAATTGTCTCACCTACATTATATGTAAAGTTCTAGGACACTAACCTGCAAGTGTTTAAATCTACTGAGATTTTTTTGTACCCCCAAATCTATTCAAATCTGTCTAAACCAGTTCAAAGTTTGGACAAAAGCCCCCAAACTGTTACGACATGGGGTAAACCCTTCTGCTAATATCAACCTGACACACAGAAAAGATTCACCCTGCACTGTAATTCGTTAAAATTCAAGAGGCAAAGAACTATCCCAAAAGTCATTTTTAACATCTAACAGAGAATAATTAACTAACAACTATTTATAACTCATTCACCTATCTTTTACCTTCCCCTCGACAACACGAGTCTAATAAAAACCTCCAATACAACATACAGAAAAATTCAAATTTCAAAAACCAGCCAGCTGTTGAATCGTCTCTTGGGATCTTCCTCTGTCTTCTTCTTCTTAGGGTTTCTCATTCACAGGTCACTAATAGACAAAGGGACCTTTAAGAGAGCTATTCTCCATGCAGTCTGCATATGTTGGAAGTTCTCCTCCCCAACCGTTCAATTTTCCCCGGTTTTATATCCCAAAGTATTGTTTTTCAATATCCTAAATTCAAACTTGATTGGAGTTTGGTATTTTGGGGTATAATTTAAACTGACTGGCTGAATTTGAATTTGTTTTTGTCTCCAGGCAACCCAGTCAGAGCTAGCTGTTCTGAACCAAAAGTTACATTGTAAATTCTCCAGCACTCTTTGTGCTTCTCTAAGTCCTTGCTCACTTTCAACTTTTTTAAAAGATACAGTACACTTCTACACCTTTATAACATCCAGGATCCACATCCCTATACAGACTGAGTTATATGATTGCCTGAGCTGCACCTCCATGATTATCCCTCGACATGGGAATGGCAGATCTGAGGGGAAGGTTGCTATTCCCTCCTGGTGGTGCCTGTACTCTTACTGTGAATGTTCCCTGCAGCGGGCAAATCTGTCCCCAAATCGCCTGTGAAAATGGGGTCACCAGAGAAAAAGTGTCCCTCCTCTCACCCACTAGCCTATCGACTGAGACAGAGAGAAAGAATCTGTGAATGGAGGAGCAACTCACAGCGCCAGGGTGCCAGGTTCGATTCCAACCTTAGGCGCCTGTCTGTGTGGAGTTTGCACATTCTCCCCGTGTCTGCGTGGGTTTCCTCCGGGTGCTCCGGTTTCCTCCCACATTCCAAAGATGTGCGGGTTAGGTGAATTGGCCATGCTAAATTGCCCCTAGTGTTCAGGCATTAGTCAAAGGGAAATGGGTCTGGGTGGGTTACTCTTCGGAGGATCGGTGTGGACTTGTTGGGCTGAAGGGCCTGTTTCCACACTGTAGGGAATCTAATCTAATCTAATCTAAGTGACAGCAATGTGTAAATTACTAGGAGAGCCTTGAGCCTGGGAATGGGCCTGGGAACCTTAGGCCAGACCTTGGAATTCTGTCTGCTAGGTCTGGCATGGGAACATCTGTCGGGGTCAATAAGGATGGGGGGGTAGGGGAGGAGCCAGCTGAAAAAGAAGTGCAACGGAGGAGATCAGGACTGAAAAAGCAGGATGCAATGAAGATAGGATAGTTTCAAAGCGATCAACAAAGGAATTCTCAGCTGACTGGGATCCAAGAAAACTTTAAGTCATTGAAGCAATTAATTCCTTTCACATTAAGGAGGAATCTCTAGTTTAAAGGCTGCTTAAGTCAAGGCACTGCAATACTTGGAATAAATGTAGTGTATCCCAAGGAAATGAACAATGTGTTAACTATTAAACTTAGTAGGAGCTGGAAATGTGTTGCTGGAAAAGCGCAGCAGGTCAGGCAGCATCCAGGGAACAGGAGAATCGACGTTTCGGGCATAAGCCCTTCTTCAGGAATCCTATTAAACTTAGTACCTGATTAAGACTGAAGATGTGGTAAAAAGTGTAAAATATTCAGCATAGCGTACATCTGATGGAAACACATTAGCTGTGACCTCACTAGTTGGTAGAGGGTATGATCAAGGTAACAATTTTTTTAAAAATATGTACCAATTACTTTGAAAGAAAATGTTTATTAACTTATGCTGAATTACGTATAGTGGTATCAAGGAGATTTACTATACCCTTACATGTTGTGGCTTTAAATTTAACAGAGGGTTGATTGTTCTTGAAGATATTGATGAATTCATCTAATTCTGTTTCTGTGAAAGTTAAAAGTTTACACAAATATAGAAGATGCTGTTACGATGTGAGTGCACCACCCAAAAAAAAATTAATGATAAGGAAAAAGTAGTGCTGAAAATCCAAAAGCAGTTGACAGAAAATCTCAAAAAGAACCCTTGAAAAAAAGTATTTTGACCTCTGCTGTGATTTCTTTCAGCTGCTGGGTATTTTTTCAACCTGAAGTTCAAAACTAAATATCAAAATCACAGATTTTGGAGTATAGATATATAAATAGGGAGGGTGACCTTTGAAGCAGTATAAATAATCTGTAAAGTGGTGACAGTATTCTCTCAAAAAAAAGTATGTTTGCAAAAAGCATGTCACATAATTATATGAGGTAGCAGCTACAAATTCTCAGTACTTATGGGAACTTTTTCGTCCTCTATTCTTGACTTGTTCTTGCGTTGCTTTCACTGGAGCACTCGAGGAGGCCTGAGAGACCTATGCATTCACAAGTAAACATGAACCCGTTTTAATGAACTACTCACATATTTAAATCGTCACTCCTCTCACAATAGGGGTTCAAACACAACATAATGTCCTGCAGCTAAGTATAGAAGTCAGTAAATTGGAGCTAGATACCTGGACAATCGTGTCATATGAGATTCTATAGGGCTTTGATAGAACATTGAGATAATTTCTCACATGGAAGAATTTGAGCTCTCCCATTTAAAACTGAGATGCTAAGGATTCTTTTCTTTCTTCGCATCTCCTCGAGACAGTCATGGAGATTAGGTAGCTGAATATATTCAAGGCTAAAGTAGACAGACTTTTGACCAACAAGGAAGTCAAGAGTTCTATGAGGCAGTCAGGGATGAAGATCTAAGGCCACAGTCAAAGTAGTCATAATCTTATTGGATGTTGGAGTAATCTCAATGAGCTGAATGGCCAACTCCCACTCCTGCATCTTATGATTGCTTTTCCTGGAACCAGGATTTGTCTCCAGCTCAGTGGCAACGGTATACTATGTTGAGATTATTGATTGTGGATAAATAAATCTGCTGCTCCTTGGATGCTGCCTGAACTGCTGTGCTCTTCCAGCACCACTAATCCAGAATCCTGCATCTGATGACTGACAGAGCCCAGTTTTGAGGTTGAGCTGCTAGGATGTTATGTTCTACTGCTTTTCCCTGGGATCTTGCTTTCAAAATAACACTGAGACATAATGCACCAAACTTCAACTCAGAAAAAAAAACGAAGTGTGACCTAAGACTATTTGTGCAGAAACAATAGGGTTGGATGTTTGAGTATTTGTGTAGAATCTTAGTGAGAAAGTACAATTGCCTTTAGGCTTCTCAGACAGAATGCAACATCTTGAGCAACTGTATACAAAGTGCATGTTAGCTTCCTTCAGAATCAGTACCCTGGGCATGAATAGAAATAGAAAACATCAATAAAGAAAACAAAGCAAGTAGAAAAACTTGTATCTGTATAGCATCTTCAGAACTACAATGTTCTTTACAACCAATCAAAAACTTTTTTTGTCAATACAGTCACTGTTGTAATGGAATAGACAGGATCTAATATGCACACAGCAAAAATCCAACAACAGCACTGTAATAATTTTTTGTTTATACTTATTTTAGTAATGTTTTACTTTACTTTTTGAAATGCACAGAAATTGGTAGCATGTTGGGGAATATAAATGTCACACTGGAATATTGGCCTATTGTGACAGCAATGATTTTCCCTAATGGTTTTGATGGACTCTCTGACTAATCCACAAATGCAAGTTATAAAATGATCTAGATTTTACAATGGGCAGGGGACTTTTGTGGCACAGTGATAATGTCCCTATGCCTGGAATAGGAGACCCCAGTCCAAGTGCTACCTACTCCAGATGTGTGTAGTAACATCTCTGAACAGGTTGACTAGAAAAATAGGATTTTGTTTACAATGGGCAGGTCATTGTTGTTGGACCATGAGCAGATGATAGCTGCGCATGGGTCATAGGTTCTGAAGGAATTGCTTGGGAAAGTGAAGATTCTGCTGAGCAATTAGCCAATGTCTGGATCAATCTGAAATTATACATTTTGCTCAGAAAATTTGAAGGATTCCATGGAAGTAAATAACTATTCAGGAAAGGTTAGGCTACTAAATACCAGGGGGCCACACAGTGGCTAGAACTGCAGCCTAACAGCGCTAGAGACCTAGGTTCAATCCCGGCCTCGGGTGAATATTTGTGTGGAGTTGGCACATTCTCTCTGTGTCTGCATGGGTTTGCTCCGCTTTCCTCCCACAACTCAAAGATGTGCAGGTCAGGTGGATTGGCCATGCTAAATTGCCCATAGTGTTCGACGCATTAGTCAGAGGGAAATGGGTCTTAAGAGGGTCGGTGTGGACTTGTTGGGCTGAAGGGCCTGTAACACACTGTAGGGAATGTAATCTAACTCTTAAGTTAGTATTAAACTGACCACACTCCCCCCAAACCTACCACACACACACACACACCCTAAAGTACCTCTCCCAGACAGCCTAAAGCCCACACACCCTAATTTGACATCTCCTCTCATTATAGGACCCAATACCCACCCTGTTACCAGACCCCTCCAGCCCATTCACAAATCCACGTCCAGTGCCCAATAATCTGCCCATCTCTCTGAGACCTGAACCTACAACCCCCACTCCCCTTTCCATGCTTCAGATCCAACTTTACCTTTGCTCTCTCTCCAGACCTGACATCCATCCCTCCACTCTGGACTCAATCCCCCACACCCTCAAAATCTGGCAGCACACCCATCCCTTCAGGAAATGGCAACCCCCTTCCCCACAGGACCAGTTATCTCCCAAATGCTCTCAGCTACCCAAAACATTCAATTACTTTCCTGGCCACCTTGCATCCTGGCACCCAACTTACCAAGCCTCTATCCACGTGGCACACTGCCTCCAAAATGCCACTTCTTACCTAATTGGTGCCTTACCTGGCACCCTATTCACAAACCCAACAGGCACCTTACCTACCCACATCTTAACTTCCTTCCTTACCATAATTAAACTTTGACAGGAGCTGTCAAAGTGGCTGGCTGTGATTCTGGACCTTCACATTTCAGGATACAGGAGTTGAATGCTGTAAGAAACAGAGCAATAGTTCTGCACTTCGAAGGAGCTGTCAGAATGGAAGCACTGCTCTGCATTTCTGACAGAGCCCTGACTGACTTGCCTGCCAGAAATGTGGGTGGGGCTCTTTCACGGCATCGAAATGAAGCAGAATGACAATTGTATGAGATTGCTGCTCCTCAGAAAATCTGGTGTAATTTTCTTCTTGTGGTAATTCAGCCTGATCAGACAGAATGCTCAACCATGCATAAAATGTCCCATTCAGGTTTGAACATAACAAGAACGTGAGAAAGGTTGGCCATTTCCTGAGCATGCTCTATTATTCAATAAGGTCCTGGTTGATCCAATTGTGGCCTTCATTCCACTTTCCTGCCTGTACTCTTAAATCAACTTCCGAGTACATCAAACATCAGTCTAACTCAGCCTTGAATGTATTCAATGACCCAGCCTTTGCTACGCTCTGTGGTGAGAATTCCTCATATCTAATGCCTTTCTGAGAGAAGATGTTTCTCCTTATCTTCAACAGGTAACCCTTATTTTGATTTATTTATTTATTGTCAATTGTACCAAAGTACAGTGAAAAGCTTTGTTTATAAGCAGTACAGGCAAATCATAGTAAGCAGGGATTTACAAATCAAAAAGACTTAGACAGAAGGATGCAGGTTACATTGAACAAAGTATGCACTAGGCAAGATCAATGTTTGAAAGATCAGCATTATTTGAGGTGAGGGAGTCCATTCATCAGTCGAATAACGGCTGGGAAGAAGCTGTTCCTGCACATGCTGGTGCATGTGTTCAGGTTTCTGCATCTTCTGCCTGATGGAAGAGGGTGTAGGAGATCATTACAAAGGCGTGATGGATCTTTGATGATTATGGCAGCCATGTAAATGGAGTCCACAGATGGAAGGTTGACTTCCTTGATGATCTGGGCTTTGTACGCCATCTTCTGTCATTCCCTATGGTTCTGAAGCTTTGGCTTCTCGTTCTGGATTCCCCTAAGAAAGGAAACCTGCTGTCAGCATCTATGTTTTAGGTCCTCCCAGAATCTTAACCATTTCAATAAGGTGTTTCAATCTTGTCTATTCCAAGAGTAGAGACCCAACTTGTTCAACAGTTCATGACAACTCTTTCATTCCCAGAGTCAACCATGCTGAGTTGTCTCCAATGATTGTGCATCCATCCTTAAATAAGGAGACTAAATGTGTATGCAGTACCTTATTTGTAATCTCATTAAACCCCATCCTAGGTGTAAAATAATTTCCTCCTTTTATGGATCAGAAAACTACCCCACAGTAAGGCCAGATTTCTATTTACCTGATATGGTTGATAATGAACAACATTAATTGCAAGGCAATCTCTACCCACAGACATGAGAGCAGATTTTCTTGCGTGAATGTTTGTGTTGCATTTCTGCTGTTTTGATTAATCACCAAAAGGATTATTAAGGAAGCTTTGGGGAAAAATTGAAAATGGGCTACATTCCATCTGCAGTTGCAATAAATCTGAGTGTTGTATTTTGTAGCAAATTAGTTTAATGTTGATTCCAATTCAGTGATGTGTAATGAGTATTCCAAGCAAAACAGAATGCTTTGCGGAAAAACATTGGGCATCTCAGTCATGCAAAAAAGAATGTGGTCATAAACTAGCCATGGGTCAGGGAACAATAGGTGAACTGGTTGGATTTTTAATTCTGCCTGGTTTCTGCAATGCAGCTGAGTTAAATGTCTTGCTTTAGTGTTTATATGTAATGCCTTGGGATGTTTGTTGCTTATGAAACATCAATGCCATGCTCAATCATTTCAAACTCAGCACACTGGAGGTGCTAAATTAATAATAAATAATATTTATTTGTGACTCTTGCTTTGCCCAGTGAACAGAATAAAGTTTCCATTGAACTCTTTGTATTCTCCAATGTTAAATGTAATTCCTTCCCCCCAAAAAATTGACGAGAAAATGAAAACCTTTTCTGAACATAATCTTAGTGGCCATTATGTTAATGTATGGTCTATCTGATCTCTACATCATTCAGTATCATCCGTCCTCAAGTTAAAATATAAAGTATTATCGGTAATAACAGAGGTAGAGCCCAAAGTATAAAACCGGGTCCTTGTTTGGTGGGTCGATCTCTGTTTATTGATTTTAAGAATCCTTAATCACCAAACACAAGGGATATTTTATGTGGAATCTTTATCTGTGTGAGGATGTGTCTTTCTTTATTATATTCTGTGAAATAACTGAGCAATATGAGTAATGTCATCTCAACTTGAATCACAAGCTATAATCTCAGACCTCACAATCAAATTGCTGAGAAACTACAGCAGTTGTACTGAAAAACGACTTCCCTTACTCTGATTTCATTGGAATTGTAGGAAATTAATACTGTAGCGTGCTACTTAAGTGCAGGATATGAGCACAAAAATGAAAGCAGATATCCCAGTGCAACACTGAGACTGCAAGTGCACTGTTGTAAGTATCATTTTTTTGGATGAGATATTAAGCAGAGGGAGTGTTTTTCCTCTGAGATGGACATAAAAGATTCAGCGGCTTTATTTCGCAGAAAAGTCAGGAATTATCCTTGGTGTCTCGATCAATATTTACCCTTCTGTTCAACATTACATTATTTGGTTATTAGCATTTTGCTGTTTGTGGGAGCTACCTGTGAGCAAATGGACTGTGATATTTCCCACAATGCACCACTGAATAAACTTCAAAAAGTAATTCACTGATTGCAAAGTTACAAGATAAACAGAAGGTGGTTTTCAATGAGTGACAACCAGGTCTTTAGCCAGGGTACTCATTTCAGCTCTGGTGATAAATTAGATCATTTGCTCCCAGTATGTTTTATGTGATGGGCTTGAGTTTAAGGAATGCAACAATTTCTGACCATCAGATTAACAAGTTGGAGAACAGGGGTGGATTTGGTGAAGTCTACCTTTGAGCCTGATAGCTACTCCGCCGACAGCTGTATACATTGTTTTAAGACAAAACACTGGATCCATTTTTCTGAGGAAATTCCATAATTTGGGATTTTGAATCCATTTTGCTCATATCTTTATAGTCCCAGTAGTCCTAGTGAGAACCACTTCTGGTTCTACAAACAACTTCCAGCGCTGTGGAATCATACTGATTGCTATATCAGAATGGGGGTTACTGATTGCTATATCAGAAGGGAGTGAGTAAGGACAAGATAGATGAGTGGGGAAATGTTCAAGAGGCCAGGGAAAGTGGAATGACCTTGGTGGAGACATTCCTTTGGTGGATTCCTTGAAAGAAACCAGCCCACTCAGCTCAAACTGTCCAATATCCCACATGGTGAGATCCTCCCTTGCCACAGGTACGATACTAGCAGGATTGGGACCATAAGTCGACTCCAATCAGCCCAAGGACAAGAAGACTATCTAATGGATTTTACAGCTCCCCCATCTACTTCAAACCCATCAGCCAGGAAGGGTGAATTCATGAACAGTCCCTTCCTAGTGACGACAGGAGTTATAAAGCATTAACTCCCTAATGTCATACAATTGGCATCACGAATTGAGCCAACTACATAACTTAATTAGTAGCAGGCCAAACACAATTGTCAACTTGACTGAGAGTTTGGTCTATCTTCGAAAGAACTAACATAACAAAGACAAGAACTATGGACTTAAAAATCAGCAGTTTGGCTTCCAGATACAAATTGAAGCTATTGTAAAAGGTACTCTATCTGATTTTGCACATCACATCTTTCACAATACTTCGTTCGTCATGTCACAACATTTTTAAAATGATATCATGATATACCAAACATTTCCTCACAGAAAGACAAAAAGATTGAGATGACGGAAGAGCCTCACACAATATCTATTAGAAATGATGAGATTTACAACCATAGCATTCACTGTATATCTGTCAAAAATTAATAGATTTCTGTCTCTTTCACAATTAGTGGGCGGCACGGTGGCACAGTGGTTAGCACTGCTGCCTCACAGCGCCAAAGACCTGGGTTCAATTCCTGCCTCAGGCAACTGTCTGTGTGGAGTTTGCACATTCTCCTCGTGTCTGCATGGGTTTCCTCCCTCAGTCCAAAAATGTGCAGGTGAGGTGAACTGGCCATGCAAAATTGCCTGTAGCATTAGGTGAAGGGGTAAATGTAGAGTTGGGTTGCTCTTCGGAGGGTCGGTGTGGACTTGTTGGGCCAAAGGGCATGTTTCCACACTGTAAGTAATCTAATCAGAACAGGTGTTCTGATACATGATTCAACAGACCTGACTGAATCATAAATAACAACATTTTACTAGATTCCACAAATTTCCACAATCACACAGTGTCTATCTATTAAATTAAATACTATATATTGGTTGTTCACATACAATCTCCTTGGCATAAATAAAAACTACCCTGTACAAGGTCTGTATATTTTAAATTTATGGAAGTAATATATGGCTTTAACTTTCCCATACAATCAAATTTAAGGATAAATTGATTTGCCACAAATTGTAAAGGAATAATCTGGCATTTATTTAATCAGTTCAACCAAACATGTTTGGATGTGATTTAATTTGACCTTTAGTGTCAGTGAAGCTGTCTGACAAAGGCTTATGCTCCAAGTTTAGTTGCACCAGTGCGATTTGGTAAATAAGGCTGTGGGATGCAAGTTCCAAAATAAGTGAGGCTGAACATGGTTGACAACATGTCACAGTAAATCTCAAAATGATAAAAAAAAAGTCCATTAACACCTGCAGAGTGGCAGATCTAACTTGGCAGAAAACAGAGATATTATAAATTACACATTTGAGTCAACATTTCTGTCAGTCACTCAGCATCTATTCTTATAAATGTCTATCTCCTTGGCTTGCTTGGAAGATTAACAATCTCTGCCGCCTACAAAGTGAACAGTTTCAAATGTGAAGTCCCCATACGTTGCTAGTTGTCATTTACTTCATTTCTTTTCTCTCAATCTTCATTAAAACATTTTATAACCTCTTTTTTTTCTTTTTGTGTGTCCAATTTGACTTCAGTTCTTCCAGTTCCATATCTGGGTGCTCCTTGGTTTCTTTTACAATTCTTGTGAAGCTGGAGAATACAATGCGTGCAAAGGTTACTGGCTTATTGCCAGACTTAGCGAAAACAGACTTGCATATTACATGTCTGCTATTCACCATCCCTCCTCACCTTACGCTCTGTGATGCTGAACATTCTGTACTCAGCAAAGGTCTCAGCTTTATCTCTCCACATCCCCACCTTAATGAATTTCTGGCACAATGTGATGTTAAATTCTTTTTCCGTTGTCTTTACCTCTGTGCCCATTTCTTTGGACAAGAGGCCTCTCCTCGTCCCACAGATCCTTTTGCCCAGCTCCACCTGGACCCTTCCCTCGTGCCTTTTACCTCATTGAGAACTGTCGACATGACATTGGTCGCCTCAATTACTCTGCCCACCCCCTGACCCCATCCAATCTCCAAACTGAGTGCACTCCATGTGCTTAGATCCAACCCTGATCTTGTTACTAAGCCTGTGGATAAGGGTAGTGCTACTGTCATCTGGTGTACTGACCTCGACAATGCAGATGCTGAGCGCCAGCTCTTGATACCTCCCCCTGTCTCCCTCTGGACCATGACCCCACCATGGCACCTCAGGTTATTAAATCAATCACAGTCACCAACCTCATTTCATCTAGTGATCTCCACCCCACCCTGCCTTGAAGCTGATAGTCCCCCAGACCCACACAGCTCCCTTCTACCTCCTCCTGAAAATCCACAAACAGGACTGCCTGGGCAGACCCATTGTTTCTGCCTGCTCCTGCCCCACAGAACTCATCACTTCCTATCTTGACTCGGTCCCTTCTCCCCTGTTGCAGTCCCTGCCCACATACATCGTGATTCCTCTGACGCTTTACTGCAGATTCGGAATTTTCAGTTTGCAGGCTCCAGCTGCCTCCTCTTTACCATGGATGTGTGATCTCTTTACATGTCCAACCCCCATCAAGATAGTCTCAGGGCTCTCCACTTCTTCCTGCAGGAAAGGTCTGAGCTGTCCCCATCCACCACCCTCCTCCGCCTGGTGAGCTCGCCCTTACCCTCAACAACTTCTCTTGGAACTCCTCTCACTTTCTTCAGGTCAGAGAGTGGCCATGGGGACCTGCAACAGCCCCAGTGATGCCTGTCTCTTTGTGGGGTATGTGGAACATTCCTTACTCTAGTTTATTCCGGCACCAACCCATAACTCTTTTTCTGATATTTGATGATATCATCAGTGCTGCTTCTTTCTTTGGTATGGAATTGGAAAAGCTCATCGATTTCGCTTACAATTTCCACCCCACCCTCACTTTCACCTGGTCTATCTCTGACACCTTCCTTCCCTTCCTTGACATCTCTGTTTTCATTTCAGGTGATAGCTTAGCCACTAATATCCACTATGAACCCACTGACTCCCACAGCTACCTATCCCATACATCCTCACACCCATTCCAAAGTAAAGACTCAATTCCATTCTCCCAGTTCCTCCGTCTCCATTGCCTTTGTTCCAATGTGACAAGGGAGCCTCCAAAATGTCCACTTCCTTCCTTAACTGAGGATTCCCACCACTGTTGTCGACAGAGCCTTCAACCAGGTCTGATCCATCTTCCACACTTCCACCCTCACCCCCCTCTTCCCTTCTGCAATAGCGATAGGGTTGCCCTTGTCCTTACCTACCATCCCACAGCATCCGCATCTGCAAGATCATCAGCTATCATTTCGCCACCTCCAGCGAAATGCCATCACTAGACACATACTCCCCTCCCTTCCCTTATCAGCCCTTCTCAGGATCTACTCCCTCTGGAACACCCTGCTCCACTCTTCCTTCACTCTCATAACTCCCAACCCCCAACAGCCACAAGGCACCTTCCCCTGCAAATTCCAAAGTTATAACACCTGCCCATTTACCTCCCCCATCCTCAATATTCAAGAGCCCAAACATACCTTCCAGGTGAAGCAGCACTTTACCTGTACTGCACACAATCTAGTCTACTGCATTCGCTCACAATGTGGTCTCCTTTACATTGGGGAAACAAAGCCTAGACTGGGTGACGGCTTCGCAGAACATCTATGTTCTACCCACGAAAAAGATCCTGAGCTTCCAATTGCCTGCCACTTTAAAACACCACCCTGTTTCCCTGGACAACATCTCTGTCTCAGGCTTGCTGCTATGTTTCAGCGAAGCTCAGCGCCAAGTTGAAGAGCAGCACCTCATTTTCCACCTGGGAACTGTGCAGCCCTCCGGACTCAATATCGAGTTCAATACTTTTAGGGCCTGAACTCTCCATTGTCCTCGCCCCTAACCCCACACAACAGGCTTTGTTATCCCATGGTCTGCCATTCTACACAACCTTTTATTAGCCAGTAACAGACTCCATTAATGGCCAGATCATTATTCACTCCTTTGTCTGTCTAACTGTTCTTCTCTCTCTTAGGGCTCTATCGTCACTGATCATTTACTCCTTACCCCTTCCCCCCACATTATCTTCTGCCTATAAACTGACATTTTCCTGGCTACCATCAGTTCTGAGGAAGGGTCACTGGTCCCGAAACATTAACTCTGATTTGTCTTCACAGCTGCTGCCAGACCTGCTGAGCTTTTCCAGCAACTTTGTTTTGTTGCATATTCTATTATGCCATTCACATCAGAAAATCTGAGCCAATGAAGAGCCAATTGCAGTGCAGGAAATGTTACACTTAATGAAATTGTCCCCACTTGCCTGGTCTGAGGCAGCTCCAATAATAACCAAGAAACTCAATAATGCAGTCTGCTTGTTTGCACGGGATCCACTTTTATATCATCAATGGACGTTAGTAGCTGTGTGTACTAGCTACAAGATGCACTGCATGAGCTCAGTGAGGTACCCTTGATCGCATCTTACAAACTTGCAACCTCTATCACATGGAAGGAAAAGGGTAGCAGGTTCATGGGGAAACCACCCATCAGTTGCAAGTTCCCGTCCAAGCTACACACCATCCTCACTTGCAATTACATCACCTGTGCACGATAACGTCATCTCAGGCTGACGTCATGAGGATCAGCAAATCCTTCTATGCCAGTCTGTATGACGCGAAGCCGACCGACAGCGCAGCCTCCCAGTCGTTCCTGTCCTCTATCATGGAGGTCTTGGATGACAGAACATGCGAGAGGCTGGACCAGCCGCTATCTCTGGACGAGCTGACCAAGACCCTCAAGTCCTTCGAAAAGAATAAAACTCCCGGAAACGACGGCTTACCGGTTGAGCTCTTTTCCACTCTGTGGGACTTGATTGGCCAGGACCTGCTGGAGGTGTATGTCAGTATGCTTCGGGCAGGTACCATGAGTGAATCCATGAGGAAAGGCATCATCACCCTCATCTACAAACGGAAGGGGGAGAGGGAGGAAATCAGAAATTGGATACCAATCTCACTGTTGAATGCGGATTACAAAATTCTATCAAATTCGCCAACTGGGTCAGATCTGCTCTGGGGTTGGTGATTCATCCTGACCAAACCTGTGCTGTACCGGGCAGGAAGATTGCTGAGAGTCTCACACTCCTCAGGGATACGATCGCCTACGTGCAGGACAGAGGGTTGGACAACTGCCTCATCAGCCTGGACCAGGAGAAAGCCTTTGACAGGATATCACACACGTATATGAGAGATGTTCTCTCCAAAATGGGCTTTGGGGAGGGAATCTGCAATTGGATCAGACTGCTCTACACCAACATTGTCAGTGCAGTCTCAATCAATGGGTGGGAATCAGATAGCTTCCCAGTCAGATCTGGAGTCAGGCAGGGCTGCCTTCTCTCTCCTGCCTTGTTTGTGTGCTGCATAGAGCCATTTGCCAAGTCCATCAGGAAGGATGCGAGCCTGAGAGGGGTGACTATTCCTGGCAGC
>NC_057742.1:24612046-24660827 GCF_004010195.1 Chiloscyllium plagiosum
CAGAATGCCTCATTGCCAGAACTTTCCAATAAGCACCAAGACATGGCTTGGCTGGTGGTGAGAAGGGCTCTGCCTGTGAGATCCTTTATGCACGCCCGGACTCTCAGCTGCACCGCACGTTGCCCTCGAAGCGGCTGCGGGGGGGACGAGACTGTCACACCCCTCCTTCTGGAATGTGCCTACGCAGAAGAAGTCTGGAGAGGAATGCAGTGGTGTTTGTCGAGGTTCATTCCGAGCAGCGCCGTGACACGGGACTCCGTGCTCTACGGTCTGTTCCCCGGGACGCACACAGAGACAAACATCAACTGTGCCTGGAGGATCATCAACTCGGTGAAGGACGCTCTCTGGGTGGTCCGAAACCTGTTGATCTTCCAGCTGAAGGAGTTGACCCCGACTGAGTGTTGCAGACTGGCACATTCCAAGGTTCAGGACTACGTGTTGAGGGACGCACTGAAGCTTGGGGCAACTGCCGCCAAGATGCGGTGGGGAAAGACCACTGTGTAACATGTGCCTGCTAAAAGAAGAACAGGGGGCCCGTGCAGTCATTTGGGCTCTGCTGACACCTCAGCTAAAAATGTAATCGTACAGAGCTGTAAATAGGAATGATTACTCTGTTTTGGTATGCAAAGAAATCGAATGTTTACATATGTATGGCATGTCCAGTTTTATAGATCATCAAAGTATTTATGAATAAAGTATATTTTTGAAATAATTTTTAAAAAATCACCATTTCAGATTAGAATATTTACAGTAATCTCCAGCCCAACAAGTCCACACCAACCCACCCAGACCCATTCCCCGACATTTACCCCTTCATCTAATACTACAGGCAATTTAGCATGGCCCATTCACCTAACCTGCACATTTTTGGACTGTGGGAGGAAACCGGAGCAAACCCGGGGAAAATGTGTGAACACCACACAGACAGTCACCTGAGGTGGGAATTGAAACCAGGTCTCTGGCACTATGAGGCAGCGGTGCTAACCAATGTGCCACCATTTCTTCACAGTCACTGGGTCAAAATATAGGAACATCCTCTCTAACAGCATTGAATGCACCAAAGGACAACAGTGGTTCAAGAAGCAGTTCACCATGATCTTCTCAAGGGTAACTCGGGGTCATCAATTAATGCTGACCTAGCCAGTGATACCTATATCCCGTGAATGAATACAAATAAAGTGAATATAATACAAAGTTGTATAACAGGCATCTTAAGAGATGTTTTGGAAATTTGTGTAAATAATACAATTAAGTGAAGACCAGTTTCCAATCATCACGATATTATGATAAATGAAGATCACAAGATCAATTCAACTATCCTACAATTGATAATATGTGATGATAGAGTTACGTAGCACATTTTATAGTCACCTAAATAATGTAACATTCAAATTTTAAAGCTATGTAAACATATCTGTGCATTGATGGTGATGGGTGTAAATATGGATAGGCTGCAATCAAGCAGGCTGTTTTATTGAGTTCCTTGCTTATTGTTACAGTTGCATGAGTTTAGGCAAGTGGAGACATACCCATTGCTTAAATGATTAAAAGCAAAATTTTAACACAACTAGCTCCCATAAATGGCAATGTGATTCTGAAAATAATATGTTCACCTGATGTTAAGTGATAAATATGGATAGACACTGGAGATAATACTGGTTCTCTTCTGCAAAATAGTGTCACTAGATCTTACACACCCATCTCAGAGGACAGACAGTTTAATAGTTTAACAGTGAAGCAGTCCTTTAGCACTACACTGGGGTGTCAGCCTAGATATTTCTGCTAAGGTCCTGGTATGGGCCTTAAAGCTTTTGATTCAGACACATGAGTGCTCCACTCTGGGCTGTAATTGACAAGTAGTATTGGTCCAAAGATGTGGTTAAAGGTTTAGTACAAGCTGTGTAACATTTTTCTTGCCAATCTCTTGTCCTTTTACTTGTAGACAATAATTGTCTTTCTTCTCTCATTGCACCATGCTTTCTTCTTTAGATAAAGATGGCAATTACAACTGAACCTACTATTGGGAAACTGAAGATTTCAGTATTTACATCTTGTGGATTTTATTAACCACCATGTCAATGGAGAATAATATTAGATTTAGTTTGAAAACATGCACGTTGGTACACATACTACTCACAGGTTAGATTAAAATTTCCCTGAAGTGTTTGGTAACAGAGGAAATCAAAATAAAAATCAGAAAGGTGCAGTACAGTGTTTAATTTTCTTATTTTATTGAAAAATGTTTATTAACCAACTTTTGGAAGATTATCACCTTTACTTTATGACATATAAATCCTGGTTGATTATAATACTGTATTAATAAATTAAAGAAATGGCCAGTTTAATTCAAAACAAATTAGACTGTGGTAATAACAGAACCAGCCAACATCTATGCAGTAATAAACATCTCACACACGCAGGTAATAAAGTTACCAAAATCCTGAAAATTATTATTCATCCTTTGGCAGAGTATATGTACCTTTTCAGTAATGGCTCAGCAGGGAGTTAGAGAAGTCTGCTTCCTGCTGGTCAGGGAATGGAGGGAATTGTTGGTAATATTCAGGTAACTGTGAAATACAACGGCCCAGAGTAAACATCACTTCTATGAGTTGCCCAATGTTTAATTATATTACACTCTATAAAAGCAAGGTGCCATTCTTGTTGGATTGGTGACTCTCATCAAGCACAGTTTCTGCCTCATCCTTCAATTCACCAAATCTTTGTACCCTCCAGGTTGCAAGCTGATAATGATTCAGCAGGACAAACAGTCTGTCTTGGACCTTGGTGACTGATGGAAACAACAGTGCAACTCCTTAACTAATTAAATTGTAGCACTGAAAATGAAACAGGCATGACAAAGATAGAAATAGAATGATGTGGTTGCTCCTCTTGCTGACTGCAGGCAAGGTTTCCTGTAAATGACTGATCTATAACGCTCATTGTTTGTGAACAACGGGCGATTGGAGGAAGCAGTTCTGATTGTCATGATAATTACGATGAAGATTCTCATGATCTTTGTATATGCTGTTTCGGCCAAATCTACTGCTGACAGCAGAGCTCACTGCTTAAATTGAAGTCTGTCTGAAAATCAGAATCTTTATTGCTAACTCAGCATACATTAAGAATTGGTATGTATAGACCCTTACTATTTTAATTAATTTACATTGAATCACATAATGAAAAATATTCGTATCATTCATATATTTCATAAATCAGGGCAGCATGGTGGTTAGCACTGCTGCCTCACAGCACCAGGGATGCAGGTTTAATTTCAGTCTTGGGTGACTGTATGGAGTTTGCACATTCTCCCTGTGACTGTGGGAGTTTCTACCAGCTGCTCAAGTTTCTTCCCATAGTCCACAATGTGCAGGTAGGTAGATTGGCCATACTAAATTGCCCCATGATGTCTGGGAAAGTGCAGGCTAGATAGATTAGCCATGGTAATTGCAGGGGTATGGGGATATGGTGGTGAAGTGGGTCAGTTTGGGATGCTCTTCAGAGGGTCAGTGCAGACTCGATGGGCCAAATGGCCTCCAGCTGCATTGTAGTGATTTGTGATTAATGACTTGATTGAAGGAATATTTATCATGGTGGTAAATATGCTCCATTGAATTTTAAATTCCATCATCCAATTATTATACTTCAGCCCTTCTAAGAATTAAAATGATTTTTTAAAAAAAAAGACCTAAAATGACTTTTGCGACCACCTGACCAAAGACTGAGGAAGCTTTAGAGACCCATGTGGAATAAAGAAGGCTGTTTAAAAATGGTAAGTTTAGTGTAATCACTTTGAAATCAAACAACTAAGTCAACATCAAGAAGTTGCAATTTCTGTTTAATTCATACATGTGTGATTATTTCTCTTACTGGAGATGGAAATATCACTTGCCAGTTAGCCTACTGGGAAAGACAATGAAACTCAACTCTAAAACACAACTGAACTACATTTCTACAGCAGTTTTTGAATGTTATGTACACCAGTCATTCACTTATGCAAGTAGAAAGTAATTTGTCTTTTAATGTTTACCTGTTTCCACACTGTAGGGATTCTATGATTCTACGACAACTGCCCATTTGCACTTCATAGTCCAATACAATCCAGACTGCTCTTTCTCATTCTAAACCAACTTCCTTTCTGGGGAAATCCAACTCCCACTTATGTAGATTATATTAAATATATCCATAAAACCACCCGAATAACTACTTATCAAATAACAAACAAAACACACTGCCTATCACGTCAGTGATATAATAAGAAAACAAACACAAAGAAGAAAACAGGGAAAAATCGAGATCAGAGTGTTGGAAAGGGAAATAATGCACTACAGACCTTATTGTGTCCATTTCTGTCTCAAGGTTGAAGGAAATCCAGCTCTTATACCTTCTAGTCAACGTGTCCAGAGATGTTATTACACATCTCTGGAGCTGGTCTCCTGGCTCAGAGGTAAAAACACTGCCTCTGCGCTGTAGGAGGCCTTAAGAACCCAGCTCTTTTCCTTTTCTGTCCACAGATGTCCTTACACACCTCTGAACACATTCACTACCAAATCACCCGTGTTACTCATTAAAATAATACTATCAAGCATTATCTGCTGGGAGCCATGCAACAATAACAAATATAAGGGAGGGTAGGGAAAGAGTGAGTAAACTAAATTCAAATGGAGTTGAGGGGCAAATAATACACTCCAGCCTGCATGGTGTGCACCTCTCTATAAAGACATCAAGGGTGTTGGTGGATACCCCATGCTCCCTCTCCAAGGAGAAAGTGAGGGCTGCAGATGCTGGAGATCAGAGCTGAAGTTCCTGAAGAAGGGCTCATGCCCGAAACATCGATTCTCCTGTTCCTTGGATGCTACCTGACCTGCTGCGCTTTTCCAGCAACACATTTTCAGCTCTGATCTCCAAGGACATCTGGGGAAATCCAGCATTTAAACATAGCTCCCATTTTCATCAGTTGCTATTATCACTTTTGCATGCACATTTCATTCTTGAAGGGATTACAATTTCCAAGATTGTGAAGAAAACATCTGACCAAAGAGGAAAGACAAAAGAAATTACAATGTTATGCCCAGAAATTTATATTTCTCATTCTCAAGGTTTACTTTATGAAGTGTTCTTCTGACAGGAGACCCTAATAACCTTTCATCAGAGGCATTGGTTTTGGCAAATCCCTTCTGACAATTTATGACTTGTACTTTTCCATCTCAATATGGATATTGGTTTTCTTCCAAAAGTTGCTTGGTATATTTATTCCCAGTCTTTTCTCTTTCATGTACATTGTTGGATTGAAATTATCCCCAAGGGATAGATTATCGATGTAACATTTTATAAGTATGGAGCCTTCAGGGCCTCGGTCCTGGAAAATATCTTCCAAGATCTTGGATAAATGGAACTCCATGTGCACTGCATTAAGTTTTTTTAAAAATGGTTTCATGGAATGTGGGTATCATCATCTACACAAGCATTTATTTTTCACTCCGAATTGTCCACATTGTTGTGGGTCTGAAGTCATATGTGGGCCAGAGCCCACATAAAGATGGCAGATTTCCTTCCCTAAAGGACATCAATGAACTAAATTGGTTTTTACAACAATCAACAATGGTTTCATGGTCACCCTTAGACTAGCTCTTTATCTCAGATTTTATTGAACTCAAACTTCACGACCTGCCATTGTGGGCTTCAAATCCATGTCCCTAGTATATCTAATGACATACCATTACACTTCTACCTCCCCTACCAGAGTTTCAGTGGTCAGTGTGCTCTTCACTATTCTTCTTTAATTTGGATTCCTAAGCCAAAGGGTAAATTTTCTTATTACTCCCATGAGGTATATTGTGAGCCCACCTGCACTCGAAACTCAAGGGCTAACATATGAAGCACCACAAGAAACAATCAACTTCACGTTTTTGAGATCACACAAAGCTTGAAGTTTCAATATTCAGTTCCCTGTCCTTTACAATATGGTTTTTTCACCCTCAAGTTGTCCTCAAACTCTGGATTTATCATCACAAGATTAGGATTTAACACATCAGAATGTGCTTTTGGTCCTGTCTGTGCACCAACTGAATGAGCTACCTGCTGAGATTCCCCAGCTACTCCAGTTCATCTTTGGAGGCAGGTGCATCTTTCATGCAGAGCTTTAATATGATGTGATTGATACTCTCCAATATGATTGTTGATCTAAAATTATATTGATTCACCCTGCTGTATCTCCGAATATGCACATGCAAAAGCACTAGAAGCCTGAAAAACAATTTCAAATTCCTTCTTAATTCATGTTTTTCAAACACGTGCCGCTCCATCAAAAAATGTTATCCATACATATCAGATTGATGCCCATTTGCACCATAATGGCAATAAAACACTGCATGATTCAGCTTGAGTTGTGTCGAGTGCAATATTACCAGAACTGCCCACACAGAGATGAACTGCACCTGGAACAGCCATTCAATCCTTAAACACATCTGTTCAACTTTGAGAGTGTACTGATTGTAATGGGTCAGCCAAATGGAGCTCAAAGAATACAAGTTTCCTGACGGGCTGTTAACCTCCTCCAATAAGGGAGACCTGGTTGACAGATAAGAACAGGAGGGTTGTGAAGGGCAGTGTTTGTCACTGGACACCCGGGTGTTTTCCTATCTTCCTGGTGGTGGAAATTGAATAAAGATTCGTGCACTTTGTGTCTTTCACTGTGTCTCAGACCTGCACACACACACCATGGGTGCTGGGGAAAAAATAAGCACTACCGCACTTAGGTAAAAAAAGAAGAAAAAAAAAGAGAAAAAAAAACATTAAAGTGCTATACCTCTCTACGCGGGAGTCCTCCCCCTTTCTCTAAAAAAAAACAGGAGGGTAGCCGGAAGGTGGGTAGGGGCGGGCTGCCTTAGAGTGGTCGAAAGGTTGGGGGGTGGGGGCTTGCTGGGTCTGTATTGTCTAATGTACAAATGTCATTGTTGATGTCTCTTTTATATTTTTGTGAAACTGGGATTTGAGGTTTGTCCTCATGTCCCTGAAAACTGTTTGAACTGTAGGGTTTGGGGCCTGCCTTTGCTGCTCCTCTCCCTTGTAAAATTGCTGTCTCTTGTATGCAGCTGTAAATGTAACTGTTTGTTGCAAACTGTTTTTGTAATGTGTTTAATAAAATAAAAAATAACAGGAGGGTGTGAAAGGCACTGCTTGTCACTGGCCACTTGGGTGTTTTCCTATCTTCCTGGTGGTGGAAATTGAATAAAGATTCGTGCACCTTGTGTCTCTCACTGTGTCTCACACCTGCACACACACACCATGGGTGCCGGGGAAAACATAAGCACTATCGCAGTTAGGCGGTAGTGTGGGGGATAAATAAACGGAGTGTCAGGGGTTTAAAAAAAAATTAACAGCCTCAGAGATTCTGTTAAAAAAAAAGAACAGGAGGGTGTGAAGGGCACTGCTTGTCACTGGCCACTTGGGTGTTTCTTTTCTTCCTGGTGGTGGAAATTTGAATAAAGATTTGTGAACCTTGTGTCTTTCACTGTGTATGAAAAAAAAAGAAAAAAAGAAAACAAAAAGAACAGGAGGGTAAGACATCCTGTTCATTCTGAGAGCTGGCTCTGAGAGAGCAAGATTAGTAACTAGGACCCTCCATGTGCAAATAAAAGGTGACCTGGCAGTGGGATAACAGCCTCTGTGGAGTTATTTCAGAAACTCTTTCCTTTGTTGAATGTTTCTTTTGAACACTTGAGAACCACATCTTTCTGAAGCAGCTTCCTGTATGGTAAAGCCGCTTTTTATCTCTGAACATACATGTCTATGAACGGGCAACAAAAACAACCAAAAATTTTTTTTTTCAAAATCACCTTTCCAATTGTAGTTGAGTTGATTGATCTCTTCCTCATCTTAGCATTCCTCAAAACCTCTGTCAACATAACCTTGACAGATTAGATTCCATCTATTAAGAGATTTTCTTTAGATTAGATTAGATTAGATTAGATTAGATTAGATTAGATTAGATTAGATTCCCTACAGTGTGGAAACAGGCCCGTCGGGCCAACAAGTCCACACTGACCCGCTGAAGAACAATCCACCCAGACACATTCCCCTACACTTACCCCTGACTAATTCACCTAACACTATGGGCAATTTAGCATGGCCAATTCACCTAACCTGTACATCTTTGGACTGTGGGAGGAAACCCACGCAGACACGGGGAGATTGTGCAAACTCCACATAGACAGTTGCCTGAGGCAGGAATTGAACCCGGATCCCTGGCGCTGTGTACAGATCCATCTGTGCGATGGATCCCAATCTTTTGATCTTTTGAACTTTTGGTGTTTAGTTACTCTTCCTATTTTATCTTATAATCTATTGATGGCCACACACACCTTGATCACAGGAATTTCTGTGTCACTTTGTCACAGTGGCCTCTCACCTGTTGAGGTCTCTCCAGATTAGACTTGTTACACTGCCAGCAAAAACTTTTTTCCACTATATGCAGTCTTGTTCTTCTGTGAGATGTAGCTACTGAAGCATTATACATATTTAAACTATATTTTGTTGATCTCTATTCTTGTACTGTCTTTTGCTAATCCATGGTTATTATCTTTCGTTCTTCCTCTTGGACGTTTAACCAATTTTTATATTTGCCCATAGGCTTCCATGTTCATTCCACCATTGGGGTTCTTCTCCATTCTGACTGGTAAAACAATTAGAAAACCTATTTAGGCAGATGATCTCTGAATGAGATTGCCTTTCTGTTCATCATGATTCGAATATACACTCTCACCTACCCATTGAACTATCAGATTGTACCCCTCTGGTTCTAACTTACAGAATACATGGGTAAGTGAACAACATGTCTCAACATGGTCACCTTCTGCCACATCCCCAGTATTTGAAAATTCATAATGCATCCCTCTTGCTTATGAGAAATGCATTCTTATGCAATGATTCCAATTTGTGGTATTGTTAAACATCGTCCCAGTACATCATATATTTTTTCCTGAACTTCTCCATTCTCAATGCTGCTGTCCTTTATAATAAACCAAGTCACGGGAACTGAATTCTCCTCCAAACATGAGTTTATGCATGGTCATTATGCACTCCAAATTTTCTTGATTGTTCATTTTTGAAAAATATTTTCCTGTCAGCATGTAGCACGTTTATGTAGATTGAGAAAGTGGAGCGTGCAATTTGTCTGATCTGCTAGTATCTTGTGTAACATTCTATCAACAACTGAATGATTTCTTTCACACATAACCTTATTCAATAAAATTTCTGAAATATTCAATATGATGATATTTCGATTCTTATATATGTTGATAAACTCAGGATTTACAAAGTCTCATTTGTTTTCTGTTGGAAATTCCATTGGTTCCCCAGGTCTCATTCCAACTCCTTTTTCCACAATTGTATCCAGTAGTGCCGGTTTGCCTTTGTTGCTTATTGCATATCCACAAAATGTAACATAAATACTTTATTCTTGTCCATAGCCACAACGTCAATAAATTCCCAGGCTAATTGGACACTTATAGCCGAGTGTAGTAGTGTCTTCTGGAAACTGACACATACATCAAAAAACGTAATTCAGCAAGAGATTCATATTTCCTATCCCCAACTCAGGAATCCATCTGCAGCAGCTTTAATTTTTCTATTGAATGGTGAAAAAAATTCCTATGTAACATGCAAATAATTAATTTCTTGTTATCCAGTCTCTGGTCTCCAGAGGTCACTAACACTACTTAAACCTCTTGGTAAGGAACAACTAATTTCCTTGACAAAATACAATATTGTCTGGATCCAGTGAATTCCATATCAACAGCTTTACCAAATACAAATACTTTGTTACTGTTCATATCCAATCACATCTTCACTTTTTTATTTAAATCAAGGACTCACTTAGTAATAATGGAATATCACTTGGGACATTGGTCCTGATGTATTAATGCCTTTTTGTTCCTTCACACGAAAAAAGTTAATGTCTGATCATCCTTGACCCTGAAGTAGGTCATGCTTTCACATTCTTTAACGATACGTTCATGCACCTTGTCAAAGTTTTCTCATTTTAATCCTTCACATTGTTGGGATACAGTCACTATCTAATCCAGGACATCTTAATGAATCAACAACCATGTGGAGTTGCTGGTGTAGGTCTGGGGTTGGCAAGGGTCAAAAGTCACAAGACACCAGATTATAGTCCAACAAGTCGGAGGGTCGGTGTGGGGCCGAAGGACCTGTTTCCACACTGTCGGTAATCTAACCTAGTCTTAACCCTGTTCACTGACTGTTTATTTGAAATCACAAGTCACCTGATGAAGGAACAGCTCTTTGAAAGCTTGTGATTTCAAATAAACCTGTTGGACTATAACCTGGTGTTTTGTGACTTTTGACCTTAGCAGCCGAGATACTTATAGCTCAACTTAAGTTTTCATCAACTAAAACAATATTTTCATGCCACTCATTCTCATTGTACTCAGCATCAGAACTATCCACATCATGTTACTTCAAATACTTGATTCCTGGTTTTCAGACAATTCCTCGCGTAATGACACTTTGACTCATATGTGAAGCATCAATTAATAATTCTCCATGCATTGCTAAGTTTCATTCAATTTTGGCTGTCATCCCATGTTAGCATTTTGTCATGATCCACAAATCCTTTAAATATACACCCACCTCAGAATGTCTTTCAGCAATCCCCCCCGTTCCTGTGATTAGGTTTCTTGTTATTTAAGAAGTCAGTAGTTATAACGTCTTCCAATCACTGTATCATTATAAAATTTCAAGTTTGTTACATGAATATAGTTCAAAAAATTGATTTCCAAAATAATTTTTGTGGCAGCAATTATTTTGTTCAAAATGTTTCCATAAAATTGAACCCCTTTCAAAACCAGAGGTCGATCCATATGTGAGATTGGCACACAGACTTGATTACAAGCACAGTTTCAGGAAATTCAAAATTTTTAAAAAAGTCTTTTATGTAATTCATCTAAATCCATAACATAATCTTCCACAGAATTGTCTTCTTAAATTCATCAAAGCTCGACCATGACTCAAAGGAAGGCGAACAACAAATCAAATACATTGTAAATCTATCCATAAATTGTGTAAGAAGAAACAATCCCTCTTTGGTACCCAAATTATTAACATTCAGTTCTGAAAGCACTATTTCCCAGTAAAGACAAGGCCAAGGCCATATACTGCCTTCACATGTTTAAGGATGTAAATTGTCCATATTTCCACCTCATGCTTCCATTATTCAAATTCCAAAACAAAAGCTGGTGGGTAATTTTGAACAAGACATAGTAATTTCTTAGTAAGAGTTTCTAGAAGCAGTACTCTTGTCAGAAAGACAAAGAAAATTCTAATTTATCTCCATATCCAAGTGTTCAAACTGCAGCCAGGTTAAACGCTAGTCAGCCACTTAACAAAGTAGCAAACAGGGGCCAATCTACAACAGTTTACAACTGTCTACAAATTTTTCACTACTGTTTATTTGCATCTCAGTTGAATATAAATTCTAGTTAGCTCTTTCCTCTTTCTAATCAACTCCATTTACTGGAGAAAACCAGCTCTTAAATACAATCTCCACTGAGCATCTGCTGCTCTCTCTAGATGATGGGATCACCATTTACAACATTGTCATTGATTAGCAGAGAAATGGAAAAGAAAATTAATTTGTGACACCAAAAGCTGAAAATCATTTTCTCCCCCTGTTGGATTCTCTCTTCATCTCTGAATACAGTCTGGATGTAAGTTTGCTCGCTGAACTGGAAGGTTTGTTTTCAGATGTTTCATCACCATCATCAGTGAGCCTCCGGTTAAGTGTATTCTCTGAATATAGTGCCCAGTGAGGAAACAAATTTAAAAAAAAACAATCATTCACAGAGAGCTCAAAAGATATCCGTAGATTCTGATATTGCTGATGACACAAGTCAACAATTAAACAATTTGACATCAGGATGGGTACATAAATATTTAGGGTTTATAGTGATATAAGCCAAGTACTGGCAAATGGGACTAGATTAATTTAGGATATCTGGTTGGCATGGATTTGTTGGACCAAAGGGTCTGTTTCCGTGCTGTACATTTCTATGACTCTATAACTGTCTCAGTTTTGGACAGTGATAGCTCAAGGACTCAATTATGCAACTGTCATTTTCTAGTCTGTACCAGATACTTTCCTTTTCACTTGATACCTGCATTTGTGTGTGTGTGTTTTAGGTCACAGTTTTTTTTCTTGAGGTTAGTAAAATACAAAATTCTGCTATCCTTCACTCAGGAGTATCTTAGTAATTGGCCCTTCATTTTCTAGTTGACAATGACAGCTGCATGTAAAAAAAATATTGTGATTGACTGACAGCAGTCTAAGAGGGGAGCATAATACCCTCCTTCCCTGGTTGCAACAATTGCAAGTCAAATATTCTGTTTTGTATGTGATATTAAAATAGATGGTGACATTAAAAATGAAGGCTACTGAAATTAAAATCCATAAACAAAAGTCATCATAATGCCTCCGCTGCTCGGGAGGAAACTAATGTTCTAGGTTACATAATTACAGAATACAAACTAAATGAGGTTGCATTGCTGTTACATAAGGCACTAGTCAAATGTCACCTTAAATAATCAGTTGGTCATCAGATCGTGGGAAGGGTATTAGTGTCCTTAAGAGAATAAAGAAATAACCAAAGGTAATACAAGGAATGAGCTATTTAAGCTATATCAAACAGTCAGGAAATTGGACTTGTTTTCTTTGGAACAGAGGATACTTCAGTATAATCCAACTTAAAGTTTGTGATTATGAAGGGAATTCATAAAATTGATGCTGAAAAATTGTTCCCTGTGCTGAAATACCGAAGGGCAAAATTTAAAATGTGGTTAAGTGTGGTTAAGAGCTGGACGTTTTTTGTTTAAATTTGAAGTCCAATGATAATTTATGTCATCCAAAACAATCATGGATTAAATAATGTAGTGGCTTGAAGAGGAACACAGAAACATAATTTCTGAGTAATGAAATATTTCTTCTGTAAGAAGATATCCATAGATTCTGATATTGACACAAGTCAACAATTAAACAATTTGACATCCAGATGGGTACATAGGTACTCTAAGAAGCTCTGTAATATTATGCCATCAATAGTACACTTTAAAACTCCTTTTTCCTTTCAAGCATTTAAACTGAGTGACAACCAATGAACGATGACAGACATATGATCAATAAGGATTTATCTGAAATCCACTACACGGGACAAGGCAATTGCTTTTTTGAAATACAGTTAGGTCCAAGATGACAGTCTGGCACCATTGTTTCACCGCAACGATATACACCATTGTCCATCAGAACACAACAGAAATCGTGGGAAAGATTTTCGAGAAAAGTGAGTACCTTGTTAAGGGTTGGTTGCGATCCAGAATGAGACTGTCTCTGCACATCCCTTTGCCCAATTCCAGCACACAAAAAGCATCTGTAAAAGGATAGCTGTAATATTGTGCTTTTCACATTTTGCAGCAGAGAAAACATTAGTATCAGTCAGATTTAACAATCCTTCCAATGTGTTCATTTCTGTGGAAAATAATTTAGCTGCAAATAAGTATTGATCGGAATCATAAAGTATAACATTTCAAACATGTCATCTTTTGTACTTTTAAAAGTCCTGAAATAATTGATCGTTTTTTGTTTGTATTTTTGGAGTAAGCATTTATCCAGAGGTTTGGTGGACACACCCTAAGGTAATAAAGAATTGATTTTTTAACCTGATTCCAAGTAAAAACTGATTAGGAGGGCAAGGAATTTATTTATATATTCAGATCTCAACCATTTCTGACCATTTTGCAAGCATAATCTTGTAAGTTTTGAAGTTGGACAGACAGAAGCTTAATAAAAGGAGTGAGAATTGGGCTCCTACTCTGTTCAAACTTTATTGCTGGAACAGCAGAGCAGGTCAGGCAGCATCCAGGGAACAGGAGATTCGACGTTTCGGGCACAGGCCCTTCTTCAGGAATGTGCCCGAAACGTCGAATCTCCTGTTCCCTGGATGCTGCCTGACCTGCTGTGCTGTTCCAGCAATAAAGTTTCAACTTTGATCTCCAGCATCTGCAGACCTCACTTTCTCCTCCTACTCTGTTCACAGGATTCAAATATAATTTTAAACTATGTATTGCCTAATAAGCAAACAGGACCCCTGCTGATCTGAAGATCAAAGAGATCTTGGTGGCAAGTGTAAAACTTTCCTTTGTGGGTGGTGTAGAGAATGTTACAGCCTTGCCTGCCTGGAATTCTCACGTCTTTCTTACTGCATCGTCAACTCTTCCCATCAGACCCAGAAGCTAAACCTGTATCCATAACAAGTGCCTTCCACCTTTACAGGAAAACCAGCACCATTTAAATGGGGCCTGTTGATTTCTATGTTCGTTTGTCGTGAATTGATTCACGAATTGACAGGAAAAATATTGCAGGGAAATGTTCACCATTTTAAATTTGGCAAATTGAAACCATTATGTTCTTCTTTCTATGATAAACAAATGAAATAAATTAGATGGATCAGTAAAACAATAATGTGGTTCTTAATTAGACAATTAGGCCACAATACATAAAGCGTCAACTGGGAGGCTGAATAGACACTTTGTAGAGCTGATGCCATATTCTGAATACAGAGTCATGGGACAATTAGCTCACATCCCAACTAGAGGTGAATAATGACTGACAGCAGTTAAAACTAGGCCTTCTTAAACATACATGTACATCACATCACAGCAGAAACAATTAAAAGACCAACAATTAATGTTGCATTTGTGAAAAAGTGATATGGCCTTAAGAAATGACACAGTTAAATTCTGAATATGTTACTGAACTGGCGGGGTGTTCGGATCTTGACCTTGATGCATTGTTGGAATCTTACTTCATTCAGTGTTAACTGTTAATGTTTATATTATGGAGAAGAAATGTGCGAGGAATACCTCATCCATTTTGAATTTTATTCTATCTTGTGACCTGTTCCCTGGTATTCCAAATACATGACACTTTATTGCAAGAATTTGGAAATGGCCCTTTCTTTCCAACTGTAATATTTAGTTTTAAACATTGGGTTTTTGCAGATTGATGCTTATTGTCATCACCTGTTTCTATAATTTCTGAATCCTTTTTATCCTGGTTTGTGACAATGTCGATATTATGTTCTAGACATCAGGCGCTGACACCCAAACATACTCAGGGATTCTCCCACTAAATACTGAATCTAATATGTTCATGCAAAAATGTTACATACTAATTCCACCTTCATTGATATCCATGTACATTTGAGACCAAGGCAATTCAAATTGGAGGAGTCAAAGGTAACAAAAGTAATTCATCTGAATACAAACTGACCCCATTCACTGGGAACAGAATGATCCCCTAGGTGGACACCTTTTACCATCAGCTTTTACAACCTGTGATAGAAGAAAGACCAGACAGCCATTTAAACTATTATTCAACTAATCACCCCTTCAACATCTGAATGACAGGAGAATGGACCCACTTAGCAGAACATTACGACTGACTGCCTGACTATGTTTCCATCAGCTTCTGCTTTGATTTTTGATGCTGGTGCTTTCCATTTGACCTTTGATGACATGAATTGTAATCTGTTTAATGTGGCATGGGGATAGAACTGGCCTATGGCAGGAATGCCAATCAGCAGATATGTTGACAGCTAGTTTTATTCTCTATTCAATTGATATGAAGGAGAAATTGGGCAGAGTGTAAAAGAGGCTTCTGATTCCCTGTCGTGCACTTCACAAAAACTGAAGACTAGTCTTAATTCATCGAGTCAGCCCCTTTGCCACACATCCCCACTATATTATGCTGAATCAGTAAATTTATTGTATGCTATTCATTAAAGTAATCTAAAATAGATACCATTTTGATCTTGGGGAAACTTGTGAAGACTTGGGTAACCACAGAGCGGGTCTGAACCTATATGTAAACTGTTGCTAGTATACTGTTTCTTTGTCATGACTTGGTACTCTGAGAACTTCTGCTCTTAACATGTCTAATCCATCATAGCATTCTGGGAAAACTTGGTGTTGTCCACCCAGTCAGGGAATGAGAACTCCATAAAGCATTCTGTCAGACAGCTACACCATGGTCGATAACAAGCCACAATGTATGTGGCATTATTTTGCCTTTTGTTTCTATCCATAGCATGAATTATTTTGATTTGGAGATGTCGGTGTTGGATTGGGGTGTACAAAGTTAAAAATCACACAACACCAGGTTATAGTCCAACGGGTTTAATTGGAAGCACTAGCTATTGGAGTGCTGCTCCTTGACTTCTCATCAGTCTTTTACGCTATCTTCAAATTCAAACTCATTTTATGGCTTTTAGAAAAAAAATCTTCCAAAGGCAATAATTGAGAATTACAGAAACTATGATTTTAGTTCTTTAAACGGTTCAACGGCATGCCGCAAATAAAGGAGTGCTGATTACCACAAAAGACTCAGATAAGATGGTTGAGAGAAAGGAAACAGTAGGACTAAAATGGCTGCACAAGGAGGATCAATAGCAATGTGCAATGGGTGGACGGAACAATCCGCTTACTTGCTACAACAAACTAAAATTACAAACTGGGAGCAGGAATAGGTCAATCGGCCCATCAAGCCTGCTCCACCATTCTGGTCATTTCTGATCTGATGCTCCACATTCACAACTTTCCCCAATAATCATTTACCCCTTCCCTTATGAAGAAACTAATCTAGCTGTGCCACAAACAGATTTGACAACTTTGCTTCCACTAACCTTCAAGGAAAAGAGTTCCAAAAACTCATGTCTGTGAAACAGAAATGAGGAGGAATTCTCTCTTAAATGGCCAAAGCCTTTTCTTGAAACGGTGAACTATAGTTCTAGGTTCTCACACAAAAGGAAACATCCTTTTTAAATTAGCATGAGTCGGAACCCCAAAGTACTGCGGATCTTTTTAACTTGTAGTTTCGGGGTGTGTTTTTTTTTAAAAGATAGGGATGGTGCAGTCAAAAATGGTTGTGAATATAAATTAAGTGGTTGTCTGGAAAGAGAGACTGATAGAATGTAACACCTGAAGCGTAAAAGAAACATCAAATGGACTACAAAGATCATGAACTGCTGACTGCCCCTGCTCAATAGCAAGCCAACCCCTGCTGATTATATCCCAAGTTGCAGACACATTTTGTGCTTTTCCCTTTGAAGAATACACGAGGACAGGGGTTAGATAGTCAGTTTTAACTTTACCCAAGCGTGTTAATAGCAGTGAACATTTTTTATGAGTACCAGCCTGTGTTTGGGTGCTATGAAGGTCACAATGGAAGAACTATGCTTCAGTAACCCCCGCACAACAAGCAAAGATCCTCTCTTATTCTGACAGTCACCTTGCTAGCAACTGGAAAAAAAGGGCTTTCACTCACCCTGGATGCTGGCAACTACAGTTGAAAGGAATCAGAATTACAGAATCTCAACCAATATGAAAACTAAAGGTTGTGGAATCAATTGTTCAACTATCAATGTCAATGGTTATTGGTAACCTCCATTGCACAGCTGAAAGTTCAGCAATCCAGAACAATTTAGATACTGATCCATATTCCTTTTATAAACCTTTTTTATCCTTCTTGACTCACCTCTTATTTCTAAGCTGTATGTTTGCACGTTGCATTACTAGGAGAAAGTGAGGACTGCAGATGCTGGAGATCAGAGCTTAAAAATGTGTTGCTGGAAAAGCGCAGCAGGTCAGGCAGCATCAAAGGAGCAGGAGAATCGACGTTTCGGGCATAAGCCCTTCTTCAGCCCTGAAGAAGGGCTTATGCCCGAAACGTCGATTCTCCTGTTCCTTTGATGCTGCCTGACCTGCTGCACTTTTCCAGCAACACATTTTTAAGCTACGTTGCATTACTAGTTCTTCTTGTGTTAAATAATTAATAAACTTGTTCTGTTAAGTCAAGAAAACTTGGTAAAATTGGCTCCTTTGAAAATACAAGATCATTTTGGGTCTGGAGAAATCTATCCACCAGGGAAAGTAACGATTTTAAATTGACATTGTTCCAACTAACTGAGAATGTGGATGAAGAAAGGAGAGTCAGTTCATCCTTCCTCACCAGGGAACCAAAGAGTTTCGGTTTCTCATTTGGAACAGTAACACATTGGGAAATCTCACCCGGATGCTGGTCATAACAACATGCACGCTGTCAACATTACTTAGGATCTTATACATTTCAATCAAGTTGCCTCTTACTCTTCTAAAGTCTAACAGATACAATTCTAGTCTATCCAATCTTTCCTCAGAAGTCGACTTGCCCATTCCAGTTAATAGTCCAGTAGACCTTCTCTGAACCGATTCCAACACATTCTCATTTTTGTGAGAAAGGAGACCAAGACTGTACTCCAAATATAGTTTTACTAATGCCTGTATAACTCAAGCAGAAGCACCCAACATTTGTGTTTAATTCTCTTTACAAAGAGCAATAATGTTTTATTAGCTTTCCTAATTACTTGCACCTGCATACTAATCTTTTGCAATTTGTGTACCAGGACACTGAGATCCTCTGCATCTTGGAGCTCTCTAATCTCTTACCATTTAGGTGAAACATTTCTTTTTATTCTTACTGCCAAAATGCACGATTTTATATTTTGCCATAGTATACTCCATTTACTAGATCTTTGCTCATTCACTTAACCTGCCCATATCCCTTTGTTGCTTCCTCGTGGTTTTTTTTAGATGAATCTTTGTAGTATCAGTCATTTTAGCAACCACACCTTCAGTCCTTTGATTCAATGTCTTTTACATACATTTTAAAGAGTTGACACTGAGCCCTGTAGCACACCACTTGTTACATCTTGACAACTATAAAATGACCCATTTAAACCAATTCTCTCTTTCCTGTTAGTTAATTGATTTCTATTCAAACCAATATGTTACCAACTACACCATGAGCTTTTTTTAAATGCAATAACCTTTGATATTGCACCTTTATCAAATGCCTTCCGGAAATCTAATAACAGTACACCACTGCCTCTCCTTTATCCACAGCACATGTTACTGTTTCAGAGAAATACATTGGTTAAACATGAATTCAATTCGCAAGATTTCATCGACTCTTCCTGAATACCCTGAACTTTTCAAAGTACGCTTTAATAATTTTTTTAAATATAGCAATTATTGCTATATTTAAATAATTAATAATAGTTGACGTGTTGTTTTTAATTTCACAAATGTTGGGTGCCCAATCACTAACATCTCGCTATGACAAATGTCATACTAACTGGTTTAGCAGTTTCTTCCTTCCTGTCTGCTTCTCTTTGGAATAAAGAAATAATTAATAATAGTTGACGTGTTGTTTTTAATTTCACAAAATTTTCCTAAATCCACGGAATCCTGTAAATCCTGTAAAATAAAAATATCTCACTAGGTATTTCTTTAAGACCCAAGAGTAAAGTTAGTCAAAACCCATGGACTTGGCAGCTGGTGGCTCATTTCCTTCAGTTTCTCCCTCCATTGCATTGATAGTTATTTCTGGAATGCCAGTTACATCCTCTATAATGAAGACTGATGCAAAATACCTGCTCCATTCAAGTGCCATCTCTTTATTATCCATTATTAATTCTCCAGACTCCCTTTTTAAAGGATCAATGACACACTTACTTAACTCACTTTTTAAAAATATCTGTAGGGCAGAGTCGTACCAGAATCCAGCCAAGTATCATTGTTGTTGAGTTTGTGGGATTTTTCACACTATATTCTCAAACGTCTGTATGCCATGCCCCTCTGGCACCCTGCTCAAAATGATAGCATAATGAGAATACTAGTGCATGCTTATATAGGCAAATAGATCCCTTGCTGCTCACTAGTTAAGAATTTCTGGCACCCTGCTCAAGATGACAGCATAATGAGAATACTTGTGCATGCTTATACAGGCAAATAGATCCCTCGCTGCTCACTAGTTAGTGTTTCAACACTTGCTTGGAAAATAAAACTATTTGCTTTCCACGTCAGGAAGCTTCTCACTGTCAATCTCATTCTCCACATTGTCCAAGAGCTGGGATACATAGAAGATAGGAGCAGGTGAAGGCTATTTGGCCCTTCGAGTCTGTTCCACTATTCATCGTGACCATGGTTAATCATCTAACTCAATAACCTAACCCTGCTTTCTCCCCATTTCTTTTATTCCCATTCACCCCAGGTGCTAGCTCTAGCTGCCTCTTGAAAACGTTAAATGTTTTAGCATCAACTACTTCCTGTGGTAATGATTTCCACAGGCTTACCACTCTTTCAGTGAAGAAATGTCTCCATATCTCTGTCCTAAATGGTCTACCCAGAATCCTTAGTCTGTGACCCCTAGTTCTAGAAACATCCACCATCAGGAACATCTTCCCTGCATCTACCCAGTCTAGTCCTGTTAGAATTTTATCAGTCTCTATAAGAACCCCCTCATTCATCTGAACTCCAACAAAAACAATCCTAACCTGGTCAATCTCTCCTCATAGATCCTGCCCATAGTAATTTTTACTCTGTTTTATATTTCTTTCTAGCTATCTCTTATTTTGCCTTTCTTATTCAAACAATCATAGAATTTTACAGGAAGGCCATTCAACCCATCATATCTGTACCATTTCCCAAAACAGCTACTGAAAATGTGTTGCTGGAAAAGCGCAGCAGGTCAGGCAACATCCAGGGAACAGGAGTCCTCACTGCATCTGCAGTCCTCACTTTCTCCCCAAAACAGCTATCCAGGTAGTCTCACTCTCCAGCCCTATCTCCATAGACCTCGAACTTTACAACTTTCAAACATATGACCAGCTGTCTTTTGAAACTTCCTATGGAATCCACCTCCACCATTCTCCCAGGCAGCACATTCTAATTCCTAATAACACTATGAGCAAAGCAGTTTCTCCTTGTCTCGTCCCCAGCTCTTTTGCTGATAGTCTTGTAATTGTGATGCCCAGTTATTGACATACCAGCTTTGGAAACAGAATATGCTTCTTTGCCCTGTCAAATTTGTTCATAAATTTGAACAGTGCACTAAGGTCACCTCTTAATCTTCAATACTCCAAGGAGATTAAGCCCAATCACTTTCATCTTTCCTTGTATCTAAAATCCTCCATTCCTGGTATCATTGTAGTAAATCTCCTTTGCATTATCTTAAGGACTTACTTCCTTAAATAATGTGCCCAGAACTGAACACAATGCTCCAAACGTGGACTGACCATTGATTTGTAGAGGTAGTGACACTTCCGTGCTTTTATACTCTATGCCTCGATTTGTTAACCTAAGGTTCCTGTAAGCCTTCCTAATAACCAGTTCAATTTGCCTGGCCACTTCAAAGAGTCATGCGCATGAACCCCGAGTTCCCTCTGCTTCTATATTCCCCTCTAAAGTTGCTACATTGAGCATGTACTGTCTCTGTGTTTTTCTTCTACCAAAATACATTACCTAACATTTCTCTGCAATGAAATAAATTTCCCATTCATTTTTTAATTCATTCTTAGAATATTTTTACGTATGGACCAAATATGTTTTTTTTGAGACTTAAGTGTGAGGATGCGTCAAAAAGCAGGAGGCACCTTACACTTTGGGGCAGGCTGTGTTTTCTCACATGATTATATTGTAATCAGATTTTTACGTATGCATGCACGGATAAATACCTATTTATTTTATGGGCAGGAAGTTTGGCTTGCTTGGACCTTCTTGGCTCCAAATTCCGAAAACCGTATTTGAAAAGTACCCTGTCAGCACTTCACTCTCTGGTCAGTAGCACCGATCAACCTCTACTTCTCACACCATTCTACAGCTGAAGGTGTCAAAGACCATGCAGAAGGACAAGGCACAGTTTAACAAAACCTCACATTCAGTTCTCCTGAAGTCTGTCAAGGAGAGATGATAGGCTTTGACATCTATGAATGGCACTGGGTGATTAGCTATCTAATAAAGGCAACCTGGTCAGATTTGGTTGCACAGGTCAGATACATTCTTCTTACTAGTAACATCCACAGACAGTCCAGCTTAACATCTCTGTCAATGCTGGCATGACATCCATGTTAATGTCGCTTAAAACTAATCTGTTTTTGCAGGAGAAGAATGTGTGCAATAAAGCACAGATGTGCTCAGACCCAAGGGAATGCTTGACATAAGGCAAGACACAGGCAGTGAAACTGGTAAGAGAACAAATAGAATGTGCCTGTGCTGAAGGGGAGACTGGACATCCAAGTCATCTAGTGAGAATCTCAAATATGCTTATCCCAGCTGCAGACCAAGTACCAATGTCTTAATAAAGCCTTGGGTCATTGTGGGAGCACCCATCACAAACAGTTGCTTTTCGATGCAGCCTCCTGATCCCACATGCAAGCCAGGGTGAAGAAAAGAAGAGACCTAGCCCTATCTTGACCAGCCCATTAAAGCACAGCTCTAAGGAGAAATACTTGAGAGTCTTGGAGGGTGATTCATCAAGGCCTTCATCCAAGGTGAAAGACATTGACCTCTATGGATACTGTAGAGTAGACTCCAGGTCACATTCTGCTGAGGCAAGCACTGACACAAGCTACAGAAGGAGCAGAAATAAATGCTGTGGTCTCTGAGGCCCTGAAGATCAGCAAGAAGCCAGGCCCCTGCTTAACTCAATACAAATGATAACTATCTGGGTTTGGTCAATAACGAGTTGATGATGATGTATGTTTTGAGTGAAAAGCAAGTAAAATATGTCTGGTAGGTTGTATTGATATGCATCAATGGGAGAGTTTATTTTAACATGAAAAGCCTGTGATCCATATTTTGAGCTCTATTTTATTTCATCATGGCTTCTGATATCTGTCCATGTTGTATAAATTAGTAAGTTGGCACGAAGATTGTAAAGCCAAAAATGATGTGTGGAGTAGATGAGAGGACATGAGGTTTGCACAAGGGCTGTAATTTAATATCTATAATTTAATGCAACAACTGAAATGTAGTCCAGAGAGTTGAGGCAAGCCTTTTAAAACCCAGATCGCACCCAGCAGGCTCTGTGACCATGTCTGACCTGCACCTGGGGGCTGGAAGGCCTGCCTCCATCCTGCCCTCTCCCCTACATCCCTGGGACTGCAGAACAAAATCAAACCAATCGTGGGAACGTCTCCTCAGGCAGGTGCAGTAAGAAGGAAAATTTCTCAACTCATACTGCCTGGCTTAGTAGTGAAAACCTGGACTTCAGTTCTCTTCATAAGAACTTTCCATTTTCATTCCACCAATGAACAAACCAAGGATGACTATTATGTGAATACTATTGGTATGAACTATTCTCACTCAAAGCATACATTTATTATTCCATGTGCAGTAAAATATAGAAATCGAGGCAGATGGACAACAAATGACCTTGCTCTTCAACAGTTTACCACTGAGTTAATCAGTGACAATATATTTCAAAATACGATGAAACCCTTATATGCAACGTAAGTTTGCAGCAAATAGAAATGGGCAGAAACATGGTTAAGACTGTTGCAGATAGTCCAGAAATGATCATTGTATAAGGTCATTCAGGTGGGTGGCATTGTGGCTCAGTGGTTAGCACTGCTGCCTCACAGCACCAGGGACCCAGGTTCACTTCCAGCCTCAGCTGACTATCTGTGCGGCGTTTGCACATTCTCCCTGTGTCTGCGTGGGTTTCCTGCAGGTGCTCTGGTTTCCTCCCACAATCCAAAGATGTACAGGTTCAGTGAATTGGCCATGTAAAATTGCCCATAGTGTTCAGGGATGTGTAGGTTAGGTGCATGAGTTAGGGGAATGGGTCCTGGTGGATACTCTTCAGAAGGTTGGTGTGGACTTGTTGGGCCGAAGGGCCTATTTGCACACTTTAAGGATTCTCATTGCAGTTATGAATTACCAAGTATTTGTGATGTACCCTTCTGCAGGGCTATGTCCATGCAGAGGTGACATTCCCTCCATCTGACTTCGATGAAGAATGGCTGATGAACTTACATCACTTCATCTACAGCACTAACTGGTAACTTCCCTTGATATTGCCTAAAGAGGTGTTGCTTTTAAGCAAAATGACAGACACACAGTAATAATAATCTGTTGCTGATTTGGTCCAATAGTGATTGCTCATTCTTACCTCTCAGTAGAGAAATTATCAATGAAACTAAAGTTAGATTACCATTTCAGGCAAGAGGTAACCACTGCATGTCCGGTTTAAGTAACTTATCTGACTCTTCATCATCTATAAGTAACATTGTTTCCACCTTCAGACATAACATGAAATATATTTTCTATATTTAGGATGCTGTTTCATTTCTTTCTCAGGCCATCGATCCCAGTTGTGCTTGTTCAATGACATTTGTGCATCAATAACTGCAAATGTTTTGGTCAGTTTGCATTCCGTGCCTTTGTGATCATATCTTCATACATAATACAAGAAGACAGTCATGTTACAAAGCCTCAAATCATTATGCTGTTGATATTGTTCATCTAGAGACAGGTTGTATTAAGAATTTCTTATGCATTTCAGAGAAAAGGGAAACTTTCATTAAAACTGTGCAAGTTAGAATATGGCATTAAACCTTTGCTATTACCTTGCTTTAATTCAGCAATGCTAAGAAGATGATTGGGTTGGGGGGGAGAATAAGGAGCATTTCCCTCAGGAAGACTACTAATACTTTATCTCTTAATGATAGAACAATGCATTATACAGCACAGAAGTTCATTTGGCCCATCTTGCCTATGGTGTTGAGTAAACCCCTACTGCTCTTTCCTCATAGAGATTTAATATGCTGCCTCTTGAAATATTTATCCAATTCCCTTTTGAATATAACTTTTGAAATGCTTCAACCGTGACTTCTGAATCACATATCACAACAACTCTGCAAAAAGGTTTTCTCAGGTTGGTTCTTGATGTACTCTGATAACTGAACTTTCTGCCACTAAAAATAATTCTCTTTGTTTACTAAATCTAAGCCAATTATTGATTTTAACCACCTCCAGCAAATATCCTCTCCCATTCGAAGGAAAATAAATTCAGCTTCTCCGATCGTTCCACATAACTGAGATCCTTCACTCCAGTATCATTTCAGTAAATCGGTTTGAATTTCTTAAAAATTACAACACTGAGGCAGGTTGGATAAAGCAATCCATGTTAATGTTTGCCCTTAATTTAAGCAAATATTCTTAATCATATTTTCTGTTATACTCCTATCTATTTCACATCTTTCACTGATCCAATTTAGTTTTGAATGCTGACATTGTTGCTAAATCAATTGATATATTGTTGCTGTATCATCTCAATTCCATAGCCTCACAACCTTCTTTATAAAGACTTTTCTCTGGTTCTTTATTCTGCACACCTTAGATTTAAATTAATCTGCTGGAGCTCTTCATTCTACAGCTAATTAACTATTGGAATCAATCAACTACCTGAATTCCATTCTTTTCCATTACAGGCTTCCATCACATTGCCTCATAATCAATGTTATTCTAAAGCAGAAAATGCCCCCCTAACACCGCTCCCCCCCCCCCCCCCCACAGTTATTCAATCTGCTCGTGCCTTCTCACATTAAGCAGGATTCTAGTGAACTTGCATTATGCTGTTTTTGAAACCTCCAAGTCCTTGTAATGTAATGAATAATTGGCTGTATGCTTGAGTTGCCAAACATGTTGTGTCATCACTGGAAAATGAAAATGCCTTGGCATGTCCAAAGAACAAAATGTAGTGCTGAAACTGGGCCGATACCTTTGGAAATTAGACACAAGACTGCAATGTGTTGTGCCTTATGTGGTAGATGTCTACAGGGTGAATGTACTGTCAAGATGCAGAGAAAGATGTCAAAGCCAGGAAAGTGAAAACCGCAAACCTTGTCAATCTAATTGGAGATCAGAAACTGTCTTCCCCCACTGCTCCCAGGATTCAGTCACGAGTAATTTCAGAGCCATACGTGTCTGCAGCACCAATAAAGCAGCTCTCCTCATGCACCACAGCACAGAGGACACATTATTGGCCCTTATATTCTCTTACTTACAGTGCAAATTGTAACACACTCAGTCATTCATTTAAGATGCCTGTAGACTTAATTGTTCTTTCTAGTTCCCACAATTGTTGAGGTTACGACGAAGGACTCTCCTTCTCGACCCCTCCCCCGCCTGAGATATGGTGACCCTCAGGTGAACCACAGCCACATGTTTCCCTTCAATAAGACAGCAGCCCTACAGTTCGGGAGAACCATGGCCACTTTATCTTTTATTACTATAAACATAATAAATGTTTCAATATTTGTCCAAAGAGATGAAATTCTTAAAGATTAAGAAGCTAGTTAGCAGCAGATGTCAGCACTGCTTGACTGAGTGCCTTGAGACACTGTGGTAGTGGAGGAGGTTACACTTATCATCTTGGTCTCATCTCTTGCCTTCATTTCCCTGACACCTAAACCAAATGTAGCAACAGCCTGAAGCAACTGTACTTACATGCCAACCCTCGCTGGACTGATTTTTAACATAGTCTATTCCATGTATTACTGCAAAAGTGTAAAATGTTATTCTTCATGAACTGTTCAGCAAGACAAAGAGTGTCTTTTCAATTTCAAACCACCAAATGGAGTGATACAAAGCAATTCCGACAAACCAGCAACACTCAATATTCATGGAACTAAATGTTCAGTGCAAATAGAAAAATTAAACTTTCAAGACTACAATCACATTAATGGGCAAAATAAAAGTAACCAAACCTGAAACCACTGACTGCTTTTAAGGCACTGCACTTGAGTACTGTGGTATGACACAGAATCTGTCTGCTTTTGCAAGTAGCTGGCTATACTATGGTGGAGGCAAAAGTAAGGACTGCAGATGCTGGGGATCAGAGTCAAGATTAGAGAGGTGCTGGAAAAGCAAAGCAGGTCAGGCAGCATCCGAGGAGCAGGAAAATCGATTTTCCTGCTCCTCGGATGCTGCCTGACCTGCTGTGCTTTTCCAGCACCTCTCTAATCTCTACTATGGTTTAACACAGCAGTACTTTTCCTCTCTAAACAGGACAGATGATTCCTTCTCTTATTATTGGACAGGCTTCTTACAATACAGCACTTCCTGTAAGTAATTGCAATAATGAATTGAACTGATATTACTTTGATTAAGTGCATGTTGCACCCAGAGTTTTGGAAAGATTCTCACTGTGAGGCCTGGCGAGATTTCCCATTGCATCTAACTAAACATGCCCACCTACGGCCTCTCTCAGGTCTGGTTCTGGCCCCAACCTACCACACGCTGTTCTCAGAACAACTCGCTGTTCACTGAGTATCCACCAAAAGACCAGTGTTCTTGGCAGCCACTTCATCTTTAAAAGACTCCTGTGCATGGGGACAAGCACTGGATTTGAAGCTGCCCTGCTCAGTCTGGGAGAGAGTGTGAACATGTCGGAGAAAGGGAAAATGGCATCGTGATTACACTGACAGGGCCCTGGAGGTCTTGGTCAAGGGTGTGGCTTGAAGTGGAGGTGCCCTCTTCCTGGAGGATTAGCATGCCACCTGTACAGCCTGGTACGAGATCACCTCCTGGGTCAGTGCCAGCCTAATGCTGCAGAGGTATGGCTGACATTGCTGGAAGAATGTCAGTGGCCTTCTCTGCTGCACCAAACTTTCCTGTTTCCTCAGAATCAATCTCTCTCTGCTGCTGTACCCACCTCCCACCAAGACTTATGCTCTGTCACTCGCGCTATTACAGTCAACATCTTCCCCCACCCACCTTTACCCCAAGAATCTCCCACAATACTAATAATGCATGGCGTCTGCACGGCTTCCCCACTCCATCCGAACAGTTCCCCACCTTTCCCACAGCTATAGCAGCACAATCAGCCGTGCCATGTATTGAAACCCTTTCTCTCATCAAACAAGAAGGGTCCATATGGTCTGTAAGCTGTAACCTCGAGGTCATATGCCCTCAAGCGATATGGATGGAACTTTGAAAGCTCTTTGTTTGGCTTTTCTTAACGTGCATCTAAAAAAACATTGTGGTGTGCTTTGAGTTTCTGTTGTGAGATGCTGGAAACTGTCCTGATGGGTAGGGCAGCACAGATTCGGATATGAGATTCTGTGTGCATGCTTCAACTCAACAATTCACTGGTTCATTTCTCAGGACAATGCACCTGACCAGAATCAGTCTGTCTGGTATAGAATTTAAACAAAACAAAGGAGCTAACTGTCAATCAGCACTAACTGGTGCATTCTCCAAGACACTTTGTCCACCAGAGACTACTTCCTGCCAAACAGTACAAGTGTTGGTTTTCCTGTTTACTGCTGTTCTTGAGAAATGTATTGATAAATGGAAGATGAAAAGCTTTGACAAAATTGTCGCGTTTTCAGCAATACTCAAGTTCTGTACAACCAAATGACTAATTACAGTAAATTCGCAAATTAGAAAAGTGCAAGTAACTGAAAGGCACCTAATCATTCCTGTAATGCTTTACGTAAGAGGTAAATAGAATAGCTTTCCGTTACATTGAAAATGTTTGTGCATCATTGAACTGTTATGATTTGCCTCGTCATTAATTTGTACAGTCCTGCTTACTTCCAATTTAATGGCAATAATTGAGAGGGAGTGTATTTCCTTATAGTTTCAAAAGTAAATTGGAAGTACATTCCTATTGTCTATTTGCAAAACTTTGGCAAAAGTAACAAACGTCCAAATCTTTTCCTGGGTTTCTCAATGAATCTCAGAAAAGTTATAAAAGGTAATATTTATTCAGATGTGGCACTTGTAGGTGACCATTTCAACAGCGTGACTTCTGAAATTATGTAACATGGTATCAGCAAAGGCAAATGTATTTATGCCTTTACTTTATTTCAGTATGGGTATTTAATAAATAACACCATTAAATTGCAATTAAAGTATATCACTAAATAAGTAGATATAGTGTGTTTAAAAATAGGGAATTCATGAAAATATAACAGCTTGTATTTCAAATGAAAAATTTATAAGACTCATTATGCTGAATGCTCAGAATTTATTTTAATTAAATGTGATGAAAGTAATAAAATCTCTCAAGTGATATTCTTTTGATATCAGTTTCCAAATAATTCAAGTATTATGTTCACTGACATAAACTCAGAGTTATACAGTAGTCCAACCACTCCATGCTGAACACAATGCCAAGCTAAACTAGTCCCACCTGCCTGCTCCTTGCCCATATCCTTCCAAACCTTTCCTATTCATGTACTTAACCAAGTATCTTTTAAACATTGTAATTGTACCCACATCCATCACTTCCTCAGGAAGTTTATACACCCTCTGTATAAATAATTTACCCCTCATTTCTTTTTTTAAATCTCTCTCCTCTCATCTTAAATATATGCTCCCTAGTTTTGAAATCCCTCAACCTAGGGAAAAGACATCTATCATTAACCCTATCTATACCCCTCATGATTTTATAAACTTCGATAAGGTTACTGTCAACCCCCTAATTCCCAGTGAAAAAAGTCGCACCCTATTCATCCTTTCTTTATAACTCAAATATTCCATACACAGTAACACCTTGGTAAATCTCTTCTGAACCTTCTCCAGCTTAATAATATCCAGACCTTGAGCAAAGGTAAAATTGTCAGCTATACAACACATAGAATTATGGTACAACCCCTTTTTCCGTAGACAAAGGTCCTTTGTGGGTGAACACATGGTCATCCTATAAACTTTACACAAGCCATGCAGCTTCTTTGCTTGGGGTGCTCCTTTTTGTTGTGACTGCCATTTTTCTTCTGATATGGTTCAGTTTTTGCACACACTTTACCTCCCCATTACCTTCATGAATATGAACATTGACCATTTGTTGCCTCATTTCCTGCACACATCGTTCCCAGAATTCAATGGGGAAATGTATGCTTGTAGTTGGAGTCAAACATGAAATTACATTTGCAACCTTTGGATATATTTTGTTGATGTCTTTACAATGATCGACACTGTCAACTATGTTAATTTTGACATCAATCAATCTGCTCAGAGTTGCCATCGCACACCTCTGAAGCAGGTACAACTTGAACCCAGGTCTCCTGGTTCAGAGGTGGGGACACATTCATTGTGCTGCACAACCCTCTTGATTTTCTTTTATTCATTTGTGGGATGTGGGCATTGCTGGCTGACCAGAATTTGTGGCCTGTCCATAGTTGCCCTTGAGAAGGTGGTGGTGAGCTACTTTCTTGAACTACTATAGGCAATTTGCTGTGATTAACTCACAATGCCATTAAGGAGAGAATTCCAGGATATTGACCCAGTGACATTGAAGGAAAAGCGACATGTTTCTAAGTCAGGATAGTGAGTGGCTTGGAGGGGAACTTGAAGGTGGTGGTGTTCCAATGTATCTACTACCCTTGTCAATAGACAATAGACAATAGACAATAGGAGCAGGAGTAGGCCATTCAGCCCTTCAATATGATCGTGGCTGATCATTCCTAATCAGTATCCTCTTCCTGCCTTATCTCCATAACCCTTGATTCCACTATCTTTGAGAGCTCTATCCAACTCTTTCTTAAATGAATCCAGAGACTGGGCCTCCACTGCCCTCCACACAGCCACCACTCTCTGGGTGAAGAAGTTTCTCCTCATCTCTGTCCTAAATGGTCTACCCTCCCTCTATAGCCAGAATGTCTTTCCTCAAATTTGGAGACCAGAACTGCACACAGTATTCCAGGTGTGGTCTCACCAGGGCCCTGTACAGCTGCAGAAGAAACTCTTTGCTTCTATACTCAATCCTGTTGTTATGAAGGCCAGCATGCTATTAGCCTTCTTCACTACCTGCTGTACCTGCATGCTTGCCTTCATTGACTGGTGTACAAGAACACCCAGATCTCTCTGTACTGCCCCTTTACATAAATTGATTCCATTGAGGTAGTAGTCTGCCTTCCTATTCTTGCCACCAAAGTGGATAACCATACATTTATCCACATTAAACTGCATCTGCCATGCATCTGCCCACTCACCTAACTTGTCCAGGTCACCCTGTAATCTCCTAACATCCTCATCACTTTTCACCCCAGCCACCCAGCTTTATATCATCAGCAAATTTGCTAATGTTATTGCTGATACCATCTTCTATATCATTAACATATATTGTAAAAAGCTGCGGTCCCAGCACGGATCTCTGCGGTACCCCACTGGTCACTGCCTGCCATTCCGAAATGGAGCCGTTTATAACTACCCTTTGTTTCCTATCAGCCAACCAATTTTCAATCCATTCTAGTACTTTGCCCCAAATACCATGCACCCTAATTTTACTCACTAACCTCCTGTGTGGGACTTTATCCTTCTAAACAGAAGTGGTTGTATGTTTAGAAAGTGCTGTGTGATGATCTTTGGTGAATTTCTGCAAAACACATTGCAGCTAGTAGAAACTGCTGCTACTGAGCATCAGTGGTGGAAGAAGTGGACGCTTGTGGATGTAGTGCCAATCAAACAGGCTGCTTTGTCCCAGACGGTGTCAAACTTCTTGAATGTTGTTAGAGCTGCACTCATTCAGGCAAGTGGGCAGTATTCCATCACACTCCTGACTTGTGCCTTGTGGATGGTGGACAGGCTTTGGGGAGTCTGGACGTGAGTTGTTCTGTGACTTAGAGGATAACTTGTGGGTGACGACGTTCATCAGCAATGGAGTTGATTCCTTCCAGCAGCTCCAGACGCTCCTCCCCATAGATCCTTTCTTGGTCTTTATGACGTGATTTATTTTTGAGATCTTGGTCCAGCTTTATTAATATGTACATGACACACAGCTCTAACTCACCAATCATCACATGGATCTGCCATACCTTTCTTCACATTGAATATTAAGACACACAAATGATTTTAAGGTGCCCTTTGCCACTCACTCTAAGCCTCTCTCTAGCTATTTAAAACAAGATGTTCCAGATTATAGAAGGCCTGCTTGATTCAGAGTGGAGTTTCAAACTTCAGGTCCTATCAACAAAACCAAACGCTTCCAACTCAATGACATCATTCACCTCTTCCTACAACTTCCCTTCCTCACTACATTCCTTCATCTCTTCCCTTTTCCCCTACCTTCCTCATATAGTTATCTCATTTAGCACAGGTGGGACCTTGCCAATGGGAATGAATCGTGGGAAAAGGACCTGGGACAGATGTTGCTAACTGCAATTGGGAGCAGCGAAGTAGTTCAGGTAGGGGGTGGTAACTATTTAGAGATAAGGTTCAAGTTCAAAAGACAAAAGGGAAAGGTTTGATAATGGGACTCCTTTTAAAACGAAACTGTGAGGTTGAGTCAGAAAGATATACCATGAAATTATAATCTGGTATGCCCTGCCTTGGGTGGTGGAAGAGGATTTTAAAAATAAGACAACTGGAAGAATATTTAAAAAGGGAAATTTTGCAGGGCTCTGGGAGAAGAGTTACAGATTGATAATAACTGGATCCCTGTTTCAAAGAGATGGCACATGTGCAAAGGGTCAAATGGTCTCCTGTGCTGTATCATTCTGCGTTTCTGAAAACAAAATGACTTCAAGTTTCAGGATGCCATGGATATGGACATTAGCCAGAGAGTAAAAATGTGCAAAAGGTAGTATACACAGACAATTGTTAAATGTTAAATCTGAGATTGCTCAATTTCAATGAACTAAAGAAATTAAGGGCTTTGGTACAAGGATGACTACATCAAGTTTAGGTCAACGGATCAGCGACAACCTCAATAAATGATCTTTATAGCTCAATAACCTACCATACAGCTCCTATAGGTATTAGGTACACAAGCAGGAGGCTGGAAGAACACAGCAACCCGGCAGCATCAGGAGGTGGAGAAGTTGATGTTTTGGGTTTAACCCTTCTGCAGGATTGGGTGTGGGTGTAAGGAGAGCTGCACATAAAAGGGAGCGTTTTGGGTGGGGAGAGGGGTGGAGCAGTGAGGCACTGAAAGGTGAACACAGGTAGAGGGTATGGCCTAGATGGTCGATGGGAGGAATAAATCCAGTTGGTAGCTGGAAGGAAGGGTTGGTCAGAGGAATGGAAGGGAGGGAGAGGAGCTGGAAATGGAGTTAGGGGATGGGAAGGAGGTTATTTGAAATTGGGAGAACTCAATGGTGTGTTCTCCGGGCTGTAGGCTGACCAGACAAAAGTTGAAGTGTTGTTCCTCTGTGATCTTGTCTGTCCTCCGGTAGAATCAGAACCCAAGTAAAAATAGGTAATTCACCCTGAATGTTTTACTAGCTGCTCATCCAATTTTCATAGAAGTCTCCAACTTATAGCAGAGGATCCTAAGAAAAATGGTGAAAGAAATAGCAGAAATGTAAAATGTTCCAGCACTCTCTCCAGTTAACACCTGCAGGAAGAATAGAAGCTCATCAGTAGAGAATGCATTACTAACAAAAAAAGCAAAAAGAGAAAAATGGGAACCCAAGTTAACTGGAAGATAATTTAATATCTGCATGGTTAGGAGGAAAAAAGAAATCAAATCTTGAATTGAAGGTGAAAATGATGCATATCCATATAAGCCAAAATGAATCGTGGAAAGGAAGCCAGACCGTGACAAACATAATTGGGATGATGACAGGATAGACCTGGTGCATGAGGATTTGAGGTACATAAAACATTCAGAAAGTGTTCGACAAGACAATTCTGGGATGGTGCCAGTTCACTATGAACATTAACGATTGGGTGTAGGATGTGTCAACAATGGATCAATTGGTAGCACTCAGAGCTTGAGTTACAAGATTTTGGATTCAAATCTCACTCCAGAACACCAGCACAAGAATCGAATCCAGTTCTGCAGAAGTGCTAGGTTTCAGGTGAGCTGTTTAATCAAGGCCTGACAAGGGAAACAGAGTTGCTCCACCTTTAATCCCAGTGGAGCCTGTGGCAATTCACGAGACCAGGTACATCTAACCTCCAGAGTCGTTTACTGTTGACTGCAGCTCTTCAATGCAAAAGGCCTTCAGGAGAAAGAACATTCCAACAAAACACAGTCTTTAAAGCTACTCTAAAAGTCCTGGAAAAACTCAAATGATTGCAATTCAAAACTTCAAGGAAGTTCTTCTCTTGTGAATTATGGACAGAGGTCTATGCAAGTTGCATGAGGAAACTATTGTGAATCACACATTGCAGCATCAAGTACAAATCAAATTATAGATAAAATCACCAAAGCAGTTTTTAAGATTTCTTTGTCTGCGCACTCTAAATTACTTTAACAACTAGAGTTGTCCTAAAGTTGTGAGAAAGTTATTCTGCCCACTAAATGGGCCCTTCAATTCAATCTTTAATCACCTCAAGCACACCCTACAGCTTGGGTGTGTGTAACTTCAAACACTGTGATTACATTAAATTCTTTCATTTCAAAGCTCTGGATGGAGAACAATTTCCGCCCGCAAAACATGCAATCTGACTTAATTGCTGCTGGTTGTTGAGTGTTTTGACTTTTGCTACAGTTCTATTGGTGTTGCTGACTGATATCTATATCCTGTTACAACTTAAACAGGCATGATCTGTTGAAATGGTAGTCCCCATAATGAAAATTCTATACTTATTTTGGTAAAGACTGACAGGGAAGTATCTTTCAGAGTTCAACCATGAATGGGGGTAATGTGGATTCAGCTGGAATAGAGGGTGAACTGGAAAGAATTCTAATAATCAGTTGGTTCCGTTAGCTGGATGGCTGGTTTGTAATGCTAACAGTGTGGGTTCAAATCCAGCACTGGCTGAGGTTACCATGAAGGACATTCTTTCTCAACTTCTTTGACCTAAGGGGCAACTTTTTCACGCAGAGGGTGGTACGTGTATGGAATGAGCTGCCAGAGGATGTGAAGGAGGCTGGTACAATTGCAACATTTTAGAGGCATTTGGATGGATATATGAAGTTTGGAGGGATATGGGCCGGGTGTTGGCAGGTGGGACTAGATTGGGTTGGGATATCTGGTCGGCACATAGATGGGTTAGACCGAAGAGTCTGTTTCCATGCTGTACATCTCTATGATTCTATGACTTCTCCCCTCATCAGAGGTGTTGTGGTTCTCAGGATAAACCACCACCAGTTGCTTCTCTCTCTAATGAAAGTGTAGGACTACACTGACTTTTACCATTTTATTTCTTATGTTATCACACCCAGTCCTTGTCAGAATACACCAAACAGACTGAAGAGATCAATGGTACACTCCTAGCTATGGCATAATTCATTCACATGGAATAGTTTCAAGACATGGAAATGAAAATCACAGCTCCATTCAGACTTCAAGTCATCAGGAGCCGGCATGATAAGGCTCCTACTCAATTATTTTGCAGATGCTCTCTTGAGATTGACATGAGATTTGTTAGATGTATTCCAAATCCCAAGGGGTGTAAACAGAATAGGTAAAGATAATTTATTTCCATTGATAAAACAGACCAGAACCAAGAACACACAGATTCAAGGTAATTGCATAACTGATTTGAGTTGGCATGAGACTGGTGGCTCAATTAGATTTGGCATGTTAGAAAGTCATAGAGTTATACAGCACAGAACCAGACAAAGAACAAAGACCTTTCAGTCTAACCAGTCCATGCCGAGCATAATCCCAAACTAAACGAGACCCTCCTGCTTGCTCCTGACCCTCCAAACCTCTCCTATTCATGTAATGTATTCAAATGTCTTGTAATTGTACCCATATCCACCATTTCCTCAGGTGACCAGAACTGGACACAATATTGCAGAAGAGGCCTCACCAATGTCATATACAACTTCAACGTAACTTCCCACCTCCTTTATTCAAAGGATTGAGCAATGAAGGCAAGAGTGCCAAATGCCTTTTAAACCAATGTGACTGTTTGTGACACAAACTTCAAAGAATTATGTAGCTACATCCGTAGGTCCCTCAGTTCCACAACATTACCCAAGATGACCTTGGCTTTTGTCTCTTCTGGTACTGTGTGCTCTGTGATGGCCACCCCCTACCTATGAGTGACTGTTGTCGGATTCTAGCAGGGTCTGTAAACTATTTTCCTCAAGTCAAAAATCATACGACACCAGGTTACAGTCCACCAGGTTTACTTGAAACTGCAAGCTTTCGGAGCGGGAGCTCTGAAAGCTTGTAGTTTCAAATAAACCTGTTGAATTATAACTCGGTGTCATCTGAGATTTGTATTTATCCGCTCCAGTCCAACACCAGCACCTCCACGTGCTATTTTCCTTAAACCTGTGCACGCAACGTCACCTCTCCGCAAACACATCTCTCACTGCCTGAAATTATAACAATTCCTCTGATTTCTCTTTCTGTCATTTGATTGTTCTTACTCTCTTGTGGCCTTGAGATGAGATATATGGTCGGAAGTTTTGCCAGAGAAGTTGAATTTGTATTTTCAAACTTATACCTACAAGTCAAACTGAATCTATTACTGAAGGATGTTCCTTTATATTTCAGTGAAGCTGAATCCCATTCACTATTCTCAGTCTTTTACATCTTCAACACTCTCTGAACTTCTTCAATAAATCTATTTTTACCTGCTTATTTGTAACATTTGGAATTATTTGTGTTTTTTAGAGTTGTTCTTGTTTCTTGCTTCCTCCGTCTGATCTGCAAAATAGTTGAAGGGTGCTGCCATCTTATAATGGAACACTCTACTCCCCCTGCTGGTCATCTTGTCATCTGCAATATTTATTTAGCTCCACACTTCAAAATGGCTACCACCTGTTTTCCCACTTCAGTTGCCAGTTTTGCAGGCTCTTGCGTGGATGGAACTCCCTTGTTTCAGCCTACACAAATGACAGATTCATCCATTATGGTCTGATTCTGTACTCTCATTTTGGTCTGCACAGTATACTGAACTATTTGCACAGTCCATGTTTTGTTTCCTTTTGACTGTAAAAGAACAGTTTATTTCATTGCAGACCCTGGCTGTAATTTGATTGTAAATAAATTCATCTACCTAGAGGGAAGAAACAGTAAACAAAAAAGATACATAAGTACTTGGAAATGAATGTACTGATCACAATGGACATCCATTTTTATGTGTACAAGACAAATTGGACCTATGTGTGATATTTGAAAGTTCTACTGGTTTTTTTTATTCTTTCCGGCCTTTCAATAATTCATTCCCGTGAGAACTGCCAAGCCCATGTAGGTCCGTAATATTCAGATGCATAAATTCTTTTGGCCTCTAGGATCCTAGGAAAAAAAATCAGTAAACATGCATTTGGTGCACACTGGTCTGACATGTCATATACCTCAGAACAGTGCTCCAGTACAACCTGTAGGTTCAGATAAACTTGCCACAGAGCAAGTGATCACAACCTGGAACATGATGCCTGAGCGGCTGGTAGTGTTGGCTTTCCAGAAAGGAAATTACGTGAGTACTGTGAGGGAAAACAAATTGCAAGGTTATGTAGAAAGGACAGAAAGGGGAACCACCTGGGGTGCTCATGCAGAATACTACGATTAATCAAAAGGCTGAATAATGACCTCCTTCTGTGCTGTAACCACCCTCACTTCTGGATCTTTCATGAAACAGGTCTGCACCTGCTTTTTAATGCTGTCTTTTAAATACAAACGTCTCCTAATTCTTATCATTTACTTTGTGTTCACCTCCCCAGGAGTTGACAAAAAACAGTAAAACTTGCAAATGGATTATTCTGATCCAACTCACCTTGTATATTTCAAACCTAAGCTCCAGTATGACGAGTACATCATTTCCACTGTAGAAGTACTACATTTCTTTTGAGTGGGATTACTCTCTGTGTCTTCATTATAATGAGGAGCAAGAGGAAATTGAATCATTTTATGAACTAACCGGGTTGCAGCATACTTCAAGTACAATGCACATGCATTGCTCCAAAGCAGCCCTCATCCTACAAACCAGCTCTATCACATTTACATTGGTCAATAGCCTTTTTGATCCAAGTTTAGAATTGCTCATTCAGATTGGATTTATGTCTGAACGAATGGTCACGTGGTCTGCTGCTTCTTCCCTGTCCTCCCCATTCTCAATACTTTGTCCAATTTGCAAAAATCTTCAAAACAAACATGACAATTTTATTTTTAACTGTTGTGGTGATATTTCTCATGTCTGTAGCGATGCCTATGGGTTTAATAGATACTGCAGACAATTTTTGAAGGTTGGCAACTCTTCTCAGGTAACTTAGTCCTTCTGTACATGGCTAGATATCGATCAGGCAAACAATCAAATATAGCAGTACATTAACAATGTACAACCCCACACTTCATATAACAGGGAAAGGTTGAAATGGTGCATGACTGGAAACAAATATTAAAATTTTGATCAGTTATTCCTTTGGGGAAGATAACATATTCTCTAAGGAGGGTTTGTATTATGAAACACCACAAGAGGAAGGATGGAAGCAGGCTGCTTCCAATTGTTGAACGGCCTCAAAACTCAAGATGAAATGAAAGAAACTCAGGAGGGCAGAAACGAAACTTCATTTTCAGGGTTGTATTTAAATGACACATCAGTCTATTGTCAAATCTCCTCAAGGATCCAAGAAATATTCCATTAACTTCAGCTCCTTCCCTCCTGGGAAGTGACTGCCTGACCTTGGAGCTGTTTTTTCTCAAGGCCTTCAACGTGTAAGTTTTTCAGCACAGGTAATTGGACTAATGAATGCTTATTTGCAGAGATTGCCATGGAGATAATTAATAGTTACTTCTAGATGCTGTGTTTGAACTACTGTCAGTCACTGAGTCTATTCAGGTTATATTTTACTCTGTTCCACGGAAGACTGAATGCCTGGATTTTCTGTTAACAAAATACCAGCAACTTACATACGGTCCTTCCTGAGTTAGGAGAAATGAAATTTCAAAACTGGATAACAATCTCCCCTGTACTGATTTATTAGTTCACACTAATCGAGTGGCTGACAATCTACTTAACCAGTACACAGTGGATTAGTATGAAAAATAGGTGCAAAATGAAATGAGAGAAATCCCTAATTCTCTCAGAAAGGATGTAGATGTACCGCAGAAGCTGTCAAATTTACTTTGGCAGCACAAGCAAATCCCATATAAAAATCAGTACAGAACATTCATTAATTAACTACCTGAATAATTAAGTGACTGCAGCTGTTGTAGATGTTCCCTACACCAAAAGCCCTGTTCTGGCAGAAATGACAAACAAATGGCAGTTTGAAAATAACAGGTTGAGGCATCTGAGTTGTAAGAAGAAACTGACAAAGCTGTTGGGAGCTTGAAAGATCTGTGAATAGACATCACAGGAGAGCACATAACTCATAGCATGTCTGTGATTTGTGACTGTTGCTGTCCATCTTCAATCTAATTTTCCTCAACAAAATCCTTAAAGATGTTGTTCTCTCCCAAATAAGTGCCCATCTTTCCAACAACTCCGCATTTATGTCCTGCTGATTTTTATTTGTACCTCGGCCACAATATTGAAACAGTTTTTATAAAAAACATAAACAACTTCTAGAGTGGCATTTCCCTCCAAGTGCTATCATTCATTGTGTAGCTGGATAAGTCTGCACACTGCTGGTTCCATTTATACCAATTCAATCATAACAGAGAATCACCTACAATGGCTTTTCTTCTCTCTCCTACTCCATTAGCAATGGGACTTCTCTGGGATCTATCCTTGACATCCTCCTCCACCTCATGATCTTCTACAACATCATAAAATACGTCAAGTTCCACGTACATGCTGTGATAGCCAGCCTTTGCTCATCACTACATGACACAAAGCCAATTTATCACACTGCTTGGCTAACAACTAGTAGTGGATCATCCATCAATTGGAAAGGCCCAGGCCACTGTTTTCAGTTCCTGTAACAATCTGTTCCCTAGTCATTGACTTCTCTCCTCTGGTTCTTGTTTGAGGCTGAAACAGACGGCTTGTAACCATCATATCCAATCAGTCCTGTGATCATCCCCCAGGACCACATCCTCTTCTTAAGGCACCAAAACCGAAACCTGAACCTTAATAACATCACCTATCTCCCAACCCCACTGCCTCAGTTCATTTACAACTCTCACCGTGCTTTTGTTAGCTCTGATCCAACATTCCCCTATCCATTTCCTGTCTTGCAACCTCTCCAAACTTAAACTCATCTAAAGGTCTGCTGCTCCTGTCTTAGCATGCACCAAATTCCCAGGAAAGACAACTCCTCCTTCCCCCATTCTTTTGGTCTGATCTGAGTAAAAGATATGCCATACTCGGTCGAATGTTGTCTTGATGTCAATGACTGTCACTCTCACTCCACCTCTTGAATCCAGCATTTTTTGTCCACGTTTGAAGCAAGGCTGTAATGAGGTCAGGAGCTGAGTGGCCCTGGTGGAACCCAAACTGGGCGTTACTGAGCAGGTGCTATTGAATACAACCTTCCATCACTTCACTGATGATCGAGAATAGACTGATGGGGCAGTAATTGGATTGGTTGGATTTGTCCTGCTTTTTGTGTATGGGACATATCTAGGCATTTTTCCACATTGTTGGGAGCTGCTGGTGTTGTAACTATACTGGTAGAACTTGGCTAAGGATGTGGCATGTTCTGGAGCACAAGCCTTCAGGACTATTGCTGACATATTATCAGGACCCATAATCATTGCAGTATCCAGAGCCTCCAAACATTTCTTGATAACACATCCATTGGAAAATCATCCCAAATAAACCTTTTTTCTGGACTGATCGGTGTCAAAAATAGGAACATCAAAAGATCTGTGTCAGTTAGGGTCACTTCTAGAGCAAGTATCGCTTTGACCAGAGTTAACCAGAGAAGCAGGTTACAGTCCTCCACTGTATGCAGTACTCCTTTTGAATGTGCAAGTAGCCATTAATATTAATTCAAGACAAAAGCAAAATGCTGCAGATACTAGAATTCTCAAATAAAAACAAAAATCGCTGAAAATACTCATTAGATCGGAGGAGAGGGGAACCAATATTTTCTGCCGTCAAGCATCAGCTAGAAGGTGTTCTGAGTCTTAACTCGAGCTTATTGATCCTGCATATTTGTGATGGCACTATGATGCACCAGCTAATGAGTGCTCACTCTCCCAACCACAAAGAATCCCGATCTACTATTCACTTCAGATGCAGTTCTAACTTCACAAACCTCCCACTCATTCATCTCATAAGCAGCACTGGGGCAGAGTATTCACTTTGTGATTTGTTTGTGCAGCTGTGCAATGTTGCATGACTTAATTAACAATAAGAATAATAAGCAAAGACAAAAACATCAGATATAATACAGGGTTTCATAGTCTTCAACCAGATATCCTGAGAAAATACATATCAACTCCCACCACGCACAGCGTATGGGTATGAGGTTAGAATTCATCATCTCGCCTTTGATCTCACGTCTTCCTCGATCCAATCCTTGTGGAACATTGTAAACAATCCCAATCCTCAGACATAGTTAGTGCAACAATTATGGCCATCAGAAATAGATTGATGTCCAACGAAGGTGATAGAAAAGCAAAGTAAAAATCAGACAATCAACACTCCTTGAAACTAATATATTCTGAGAAATAGAAATAAATTAACGGTTAGTGCCACAACAGAAGAGTTCAGTGTAGTTGTTCATTTTAGATGTGCTCACAATGCTGTCAGTACATAATGTGGGGGATGGTGATGGCAATTTTAATAAATTTACATAAAATCCTCTCAATGAGCCTCTCACACATCGTGTAAGAGTTTGCATGATATATCCCATTGGAAACAATTAAAAAATTAAATTCAGGAGTGATTCAGACCAACAGTCTTCTGTGTTCATTGTGCTCTCTGGCAACAGGCAATTGTTATTGGTATTTCTAATCCACATCTCTACACTGCACTGTACAAATGCAAGAATTTGCATTGATGTATGTACTTAAAAACTGAACCTATGTATTCCAACACACTGTAGCACTGGACTTGAATCTGCCTCCCACTAATAGCACAGTTGTGGAATGAATTTACTTCAAATGCCAACGTATTATCTGATCTTTCTCAGTGTCCAGAGAAAATAGTATGCAATGGGGAACACTTAGAGGACTGTTAGTGGTACCAAGCATCAAAAGGTGAGTCCCACAGCATACCTGGCTTACTTAACAGAACAGTAAATCCTGCGACAAGTTCCATCCTTGCAGCACAATCACAAATCAGATTTCGGGTCTACAAGGGAGACAAAGGCTGCAGGGATCAGGTACAAGAATTGAATGAATTTGAGTGGTGGAGGAGGTTAGATGGTCTGAATCTTCATACTTCTTATGATTTTATGAGCATGTAAACAGAGGATGCCTTCAGATAGTTTAAATGGGAGCATTATTTATTGATGTGGGACCTGATTTTCAATTACTGCAGCATGTTTATCATCCCTAAAACTCTGAAGACTTGAGGCAGAATGTCTCTGTCCAATTCAAAGGTTGAAATGTACCCAACCATACTGTGCCAGCTGAATGCAGTTTTGATGGTTCATTGAAACAAGGATGTTATGGTAATTGATAGAAACCTCAGCTGTCTATACTTCAGGCAATAAACTGGTAAAGAAAAATTAAAAGAATCAAGAAATATCTAACAAATTGAGTATCATTAAAAAAAGACAACACAACTGTAACATTTAAAAGGCATTTGGATGGGTATATGAATAGGAAGGGTTTGAAGGGGAACGCGTCGGGTGCTGACAGGTGGGACCAGATTGGGCTGGGTCAACTGGTCGGCATGAACAGGATGGACTGAAGGGTCTGTTTCCGTGCTGTACATCTCTGTGACTATGACTCTATGACCATTAATGCATAGAATCAGAGTGACTTAACAACATAATTTTGTTGTAAAGCTTTTACACAAAACTTTTATACTCGGATCAAACCTACAGGATTCTTAAGGGGAAGGGTGATCTGCCATAAGTTGTGGTACACATCAGTACGAACACAGCATTAGAATAATTAAGGTTGAAAAAGGATAAGGACCTGAAAAGTGAATATAGAGAGTTAGGTTGGAAGCTAAAGGCAGAATAAGTAGATTAGTAATCTCAAGATTGCTACCCATGCCACAGGTAAGTGCAGCTGGCCACGTGGCTACAGAGCTGGTGTAGGATGGAGGACTTCAGATATGTGGATCATTGGGATGCCTTCTGGGGAAGGTGGGACCTGTACAAGGAGGATGGGTTGCACCTGAACTGGAGGGGTACCAATATCCTGGGCGGGAGGTTTTCTGGAGTTCTTCAGGAGGGTTGAGACTAGTTTGGCAGGGAGATGGGAACTGGAGCCACGGATCAGAGGATGGGGTAGCTGGTGAACAGGCAGATACAGTGTACAGAGAATCTGTGATGAAGGACAGATGATTGACAGAGCAAATTTGCAGTCAGTGTGATAGGTTGAAGTGTGTCTATTTTAATGCAAGAAGTATCAGGCATAAGGGTGATGAACTGAGAACATGGATCAGTACTTGGAGCAATTATGTTGTGGCCATTACAGAGATGTGGATATCACAGGGGCAAGAATGGTTGTTGGATGTTCCAAGATTTAGATATTTCAAAAGGAATAGGGAGGGAGGTAAAAGAGATTTGGAAGTGGCATTGCTAATCAGGGATAGTATCACAGCTGCAGAAAGGCAGGTTGTCGAGGAGGGTTTGTCTACAGAGTCAGTCTGGGTGGAAGTCAGAAACAGGAAAGGAGCAGTCACTTCACTGGGAATTTTCTATAGACCCCCAAACAGCAACAGAGACAAAGAGGAACAGATTGGGAAGCAGGTTTTGGAAAGATGTAGAAGTAACAGATTGTTATCATGGGTGACTTCAACTTCCATAATATTGATTGGAACCTCCTTAGTGCAAATAGTTTGGATGGAGCAGATTTTGTCAGGTGTGACCAGGAAGGACTCCTGAGTCAAATACAGATAGGCTGACTAGAGGGGAGGCCATATTGGATTTGGTGCTTGGCAATGAACCAGTGTAGGTGTCAGATCGCTCAGTAGGAGAGCATTTTGGTGATAGTGATCACAACTCCGTGACCTTTACTATAGACGGTGTGGGAAAGTATTTAATTCGGGGAGGAGAAAGTACAATGCTATTAGGCAGAAACTGTGGAGCATAAATTGGGAGCAGATACTCTCAGGGAAATACACAGCAGAAATGTGGAGGTTGTTTAGGGGGCAATTGCTGACAGTGCTGGATAGGTTTGTCCCACTGAGGCAAGGAAGGGATGGAAGGGTGAAAGAACCTTGGGTGATGAGATATGGAACATCTATTCAAGAGGAAGAAAGAAGCTTACGTAAGGTTGAGGAGGCAAGGATCAGACTGAGCTCTAGAGGGTTACAAGGTGGCCAGGAAGGAACTGAAGAATGGACTTAGGAGAGGTAGAAGACGGCATGAAAAAGCTTTAATGGGTAGGATTATGGAAAATCCCAAGGCATTCTACACTTCTGTGAGGAACAAGAGGATGGTCTGATTTGAGGATAGGATGGATCAGGGATTTGTGCATGGAGTTAGGGAGGTAGGGGAGGTTCTTAATGAATACTTTGTTTCAGTATTCACTACTGAAAGGGACCTTGATGTTTGTGAGGACAACGTGAAACAGGCTGATTTGGTCCAACAGATTGATGTTAAGAAGGAGGATGTGCTGGGAATTTTTGAAAAATATGAGAATTGATAAGTCAGCTGGGCCAGACGGGAGATATCCAAGATTACAAGAGATGGTTGTGCCTTTAGTTATGATCCTCACTGTCCACTGGAGTAGTACCAGATAATTGGAGGGTAGCAAATGTTATTCCTTTGTTCAAGAAAGGGAATAGAGATAACCCTTGGGAATTACAGACCAGTCAGTCTTATATCAGAGCTGGGAAAATTATTAGAGACGATTCTGAGAGACAGGATTTATGATTATTTGGAAAAGCGTGGCTTTGTGAGGGGCAGGTCATGCCTCACAAGCCTTATTGAATACTTTGAGGATGTGACAAAACACATTGATGAAGGTAGAGCAATGTATGTGAGGTACATGGATTTCAGCAAAGGGTTTGATAAGGTTCCCCATGGTCGGCTCATTCAGAAAGTAAGGAAGCATGGAATACAGGTAAATGTGGCTGTCTGGATACAGAATTGGCTGGCTCATAGAAGACCAAGGGTGGTAGGAAATGGAAAGTATTCAGCCAGGAGCTCGGTAACCAGTGGTGTTCCACAGAGACCTGTTCTGGGACCTTTGCTCCTTGTGAGCTTTATAAATGACTTGGATGAGGAAATGGATGGGTAGGTTAGTATGTTTGCTCTGACATGAAGTTTGGTGGAGTTGTAGAGTGTGTGTTGGATTGTTGTAGGTTACAATGGGACACTGACAGAATGCAGAGCTGGGCTGATAAGTGGCAGATGGAGGTCAACCTGGAAAAGTGTGAAGTGATTCATTTTGGAAGGTCAAATTTGAATACACATTAGAGGGTTAAAGGCAGGATTCTTGGCAGTGTGGAGGAACAGAGGGATCTTGGGATCCATGTCCATAGATCCTTCAAAGTTGATAGGGCTGCTAAGAAGGTGTGTTGGCTTTCATTAGCGGGGAATTGAGTTTAAGAGTCATGAAGTTACACTGAAACTTTATAATACCCTGGTTGAACCACATTTGGAATATTGTGTTCAGTTCTGGTTACCTCATTATAGGAAGGATATTGAAGTTTAGAAAGGGTGCAGAGGAGATTTACCAGGATGCTGCCTGGACTGTAGGTCATGTCTTATGAAGAAAGGTTGAGGGAGCTAGGGCTTTTCTCATTGAAATTAAGAAGGATGAGAGGTGACAATGACAGAGGTGTACAAGAAGATAAGGGACATAGTTAAAAATCACACAACACCAGGTTATAGTCCAACAGGTTTAATTGGAAGCATTAGCTTTCGAAGCCCCACTCCTTCACCAGGTGACAACCACCTGATGAAGGAGCAGCGCTCCAAAAGCTAGTGCTTCCAATTAAACCTGTTGGACTATAACAGGTGTTGTGTGATTTTTAACTTTGTACACCCTAGTCCAACAGCGGCACCTCCAAATCATGAGAGACACAGGTAGAGTGGATAGCCAGAGACCTTTTCCCAGGGCAGAAATGGCTATCATGAGGGGACATAATTTTAAGGTAATTGGAGGAAGTTTTAGGGGAAATGTCAGAGGTAGGTTCTTTACGCAGAGAATGGTGGGTGCATGGAATGCACTGCCAGCAGTGGTAGTAGAATCAGATATATTAGGGACATTAAAGTGACTCATGGATAGGCACTCTACATACATGGGTAGAGTGTGTATGTAGTTTGACCTTAGAGTAGGATAACAGGTCAGCACAACATCGAGGGCCAAAGAGCCTGTACTGTGCTGCACTGTTCTATGTTTTATGTTCGAACTTTGCTCTTGGATCTAAACAAGAAAGAGCTGGAGGAACCATGGCACAGAGGAGTAGTAACCACGGGACAGCAGTAGAGTGTAGTGTATTTGTATAAGGTACACTTGCTTTCATTGGTCAATGCATTGAGTGCAGGAGTTGGGAGGTCATGTTGCCTTTGTCTAGGCCACTGATTAGGCCTCTTTTGGAATATTGCATGCAATTCTGGTCTCCCTGCTACAGAAAGGATGTTGTGAAACTTGAAAGGGTTCAGAAAAGATTTACAAGGATTGTGCCAAGTTGGAGGGTTTCAGTTAGAGGGAGATGCTGAATAGGCTGGGTTGTTTTCCCGGGAGCACAAGGGATACAAGGGGCAACCTTTTCATACAGAGGGTGTTGCGTATATGGAATCAGCTGCCAGAGAAAGTGGTGGAGGCTGGGACAATGACAATATTTATAAGACATCTGGATTGGTATATGAATAGGAAGGGTTGAGGGAAATGGCCAAATGCTGGCAAATGGGACTAGATTAATCGAGGATATCTGGTCGACATGGACGAGTTGTACCGAAGGGCCTGTTTCCATGTTGTATATCTCTATGACTCTATGAGAGGCTTGGGAGCATGAAATGGATTATCAACCATCTTAATGTGGAATATAGGAATGCAAAAGTGAATAAGCTCAGTAACAGAAACTGAATGCAGGTGAGGTTAAACTGGAAATATTTGCAGAACCAGCAGCTCAGCAATGAGGTTATTACAGTAAGCAATTTCAGGGTTTCAGTAAGGTTGATGACCAGTTGCAGAGAACCTAATATGCAAGGGCTCAGTAATATGGCTGACAGCACATATTGAATTGGCTGCATAGTTTGGGTAAGAGCTCTAGTGGTGCAGTGGTAGTGTCTCTATCTCTGTTCAAGGAGGACTGGATTTAAGACCCACCTGCTCCACAGATGTGTTATAATACCTTTGAACAGGTGGACTAGAACGTATTTGCATAAATTGTGTGTTGAGCTGACTAGGGCCTGGAATATATTGTAATCAGGCTTTAATAACACTGGTATATCCAAAAAAGATTACAGGGATGAGTAATTTAAGTGAAGATGGAGTATTTTAATGTGATTTTTAGCTGTCCAATCCTGGTGAAATACTGAACATTCTAAACACAATGCATACATTCTGAGAAAACTACAAGGATTAATCGTCTTGTTCTGGAAAATAGGACACAAAGAAAATTACCAGATTTCCAATTAAGACTCGATTATGCTTCAACTGAGCTTAAAACTAGACCTGTCAAGGGTACAGTGCAATACCATAATTATTGCAACACAGGTCAAGGATAGGTGAGAGAAATGAGTTAGCTTGAGTTTTATGAAATTCTCTTGTCAGAAAGGATATCAGGCTTATTGTGGTTTAATTCTGGAGTAATAGAAAGAAGTAGAACACTTAAATTGGAAATCCATTCTTTATCAAATTAATTGAAGCTAAACCCTTATTGCCCTTGGCACATATCTGTTCAATTGAACAACTGATACGTTGGAAACAGGTGAATGAACCAATCATCTTATTTAATCACTAATAGAAAGAAAGAAAATCACTAATAGTTATGTCCTTTATGTGAAATTTCCTTAGACATAGTCCACAGCATTTAGCTTGATTCTTTGGCCACCCAAGTCAATGAAAGTGAACATTAGATACTGTCTGCAACAGAAAACTGATCCACAAAAGTCCATTTTCTTCCAATGTGGGAAGTGTAAAATCTACACCAATATTTCATTTGAGATTTGCCATTGGTTTATCTTATAACACTGTTAGTTCAAAAGAACTACATTCTATTCTTCACTTTACTTCTTGTCATCTAAAGGGGACATGTTTGAAAAAATGTTTATTGAACATGAACAACAATTGTGGTCAAACAGAAATAAAACCATACTTACAACAAACTTGCCATCATCACAACCTCACTCCCTTGGTAGACCATCATTCTTGAATAATCACCATTCCTTAGCTACTATTTCTATTCCCCTCACTAGACAAAGTGTGGTTCACAAACGCAATGTCGTATTTATCGAAGGCTAAATTTCCAATCCAATATCTGCACCATCATTAGGTCTACCTGCATTCACTTCAATAATGTCATCCATCTTCACTCCTGCCTCAGTCTGTTTTCTGTTAAAGTCTTTGTAGTACAAGATTATTAATCTCATGGAGTTAATATAAATGTTACATTAACGTCCACTCATTCTGATGATACCACACAATCTTGGTTGGAGGCAGTTGAGATCTGCACAACTTCAGAGGAACAGATGTGTTCTTACAGCTCCTGATAATCCTAAAGTAATTATGTTGTGGTCCTGTTCGCCGAGCTGGAAGTTTTTGTTGCAAACGTTTCGTCCCCTGGCTAGGCGACATCATCAGTGCTTGGGAGCCTCCTGCGAAGCGCTTCTTTGATGTTTCCTCCGGTGTTTATAGTGGTCTGTCCCTGCCGCTTCCGGTTGTCAGTTTCAGCTGTCCGCTGTAGTGGTTGGTATATTGGGTCCAGGTCGATGTGTTTGTTGATGGAGTTTGTGGATGAATGCCATGCCTCTAGGAATTCCCTAGCTGTTCTCTGTCTGGCTTGCCCT